>NW_004955558.1:1220496-1235412 GCF_000276665.1 Chinchilla lanigera
ACTTTTGCCGCTCAGCTAAATCCCCAGCCCCCATGGCTCTAGGTTTAATCACCAGTATAACAAACTGGAGGAAGAGAAGTAGGAGGAGAAGGAGAAAAAAGAAGAAGAGGAGGAGGAAGAAAGGAAAGAAAGGAAGGGAGGTCACGTGAGCATACCTACAAGATGCCCTTTCTCACTGCGCAGAGCTCATTAGAATTTTTAGCAGGATCTGGGCCGGGGACATAGCTCAGCCGCACAAGTGCCTGCCTGGCAAGCGCAAGGTCATGAGTTTGATTACTGGTACCAAAAAAAAAAAATTAGTGGAATTTTTAGCGGGATCAACACTATTGCACATAGAGGAACTTGGGGATTTGTTTGTGTGTGGACACATCACTATTACTCATCAGAATAGGCTTTCTGTGTTCTACAGCAGCCTTTGAACATCTGCTGTCTCCATGAACTTGCTCCCCTAGGGTCTCATAGCTGCTCTCGCAGCCTCTCCCACAAGCCATGTTCTGAAACTACCACTGTGAATTAACGCTCACACGACAAAGTGTAGCCATCTCCACCCAGTATTACGTGGTGCTATTCTGAATTTTTAAACAATGCATTGACTTCAGTTGCTGGGGAAATGTGAGGGATAGCTCTGCATTTCCATGTGTCTGGATCCCAGAACCCAGATGGTAGAAGGGTTTATCCCTCTCCTGGGTGTGCTGCTGTTGTGGTTATTTATTATGGCTCTGATGGGTCATTTCATCCTGCCCCATTTTAATTCTCAAATTTATAAAGGTCCTTGCCTGATTTTAATAGGAAAAGGGAGGTTAATTTTGATTACCTACTTGGTCTTAAACACTCAATAGGAAAGTATAACCAGGGAATGAAATAGTTAAAAGCACAGAAGTAAAAAACGTGTGTGGGGGGATCATTGTCTCTTCCTCCGTAAGATTAGGGAGGCTAAGGTCTCTCAGGGGGAATGACAAAGTCATGACATAGTCAGGGGCACCTTAGGGATGGGGAGCTGGTAGAATCCTGGGCTCCTACCTGTTCCTCATTAAAAGTATGATTTATGTTTTCTTAGGGATTTAGAAACCATTTTTGCTCTACACCACAGCTTTTCACTTGTGTGTGAAAATGCCCAATAGGTAACTAAAAGCAGAGCAAAGCTTGACCTTCACTTTGTGTCCTTTGTTCCTGTAAATCTCAGGTCAGATCCCTGCTCAGCTCCCAGTGGGGTTTGTTGAGCATTTGGGAGTGTCTGCCTAGGCGCTGGCGGACAGGGTCGCTAGCCCTGAAGTCACAGGATCCCACCCCCCTTCAGGACGAAGGACACCAAGGAAGAGGTTTAGCAGGACATTTAGCTGCACCCAGAAGTCTCCAGTTATTGTCCTAAATCTGTGATCACCTGGATTCCCGGAAAGGTGGAGCCCCACACTTGGCTGATAACACCACAGGCAGAGACAGATTTTCCTGGGAATGGAACGATCTCTCAGCCATGAGGATTCCAGAGCTATGAGACCAGGGCTGAGGTACAGATCAACTGGACCCTACCACCAGCGGATCCTTGAAAGCTGGCCTCCCGCCTTTGCCAGTCTGGACCCCCATACCAGTGTGCACCCCTCCATCAACCTAAGCTGGATCCTTCCCTATCTTCCCTCAAATAAAAAACTTTTTCCGTTAAAAAAAGTTCATAAAGATAGGAGGTATGATGCCTACTTTTCAGACAAGGTCACTGAGGCACATAGAAGTAAGGTGATTTTCCTTCTGTAGCGGAGTTTGGGCAGTGCCCCTTACCACTCTGTATCCAGCTGTCTCATCCCCTGTCAGGGAAGGGCACCCTCTGCTGCCCTCCCAGGGCTGCAGGGACCATAGCATCTCCCCCAGTCCACCTCTGTGACCACCAAGTGCCTCCTGATGCCTGACTCTGATCCTGTCACCAGACCCATCTATCGAAACATTTACAGCCTCACTAATGATGAATGATA
This sequence comes from Chinchilla lanigera, assembly GCF_000276665.1. Lineage (NCBI taxonomy): Eukaryota > Metazoa > Chordata > Mammalia > Rodentia > Chinchillidae > Chinchilla > Chinchilla lanigera. The sequence continues at coordinate 1,222,458 of NW_004955558.1, forward strand.
ACTAGCAGATGTAGAGATTCTTATCAACGCTTTTACTCGTAATGTTGCTGCTACTGCTACATTATTACTGTCCTGTTCCACACTCTTATTTTCTGAAAGTTGATTGACGGCTTCTGCCTCTCACCTTCTCTTCCATATTCTTTTCCTTGTCCCCAGGAGGGTGGAGACCAAGGCCAAGGTTGCTGTGTCACACAACTCCATGGCTTCTTCTGGCTTGATGCTTTTGGCATGATGAGTTTTCTGGGGACTGTCAGAACCCCACCTGTGTACAGCTCCCCAAGGGGCCAGGTTAACCATCCTGTGGGCTCCAGGCCTGATAAACAGGGAGGAGCGGCTGTTCATTAGCGTCCAATATGGACATGCAGGAAGAACTTTGACTTGGGAGGGGCTGTGATGTTTTTCTCACCTGATAAGAAGGTAAAAGCTGACTCTAGAGAGGGTTGAGGGCTCCTCAGGGCTGTTCCCCAGGCTGCTATCTGCCCCTAGATGAGCACTGGATACCACCTTTCCTGACTGAAGAGATAGAGTTTCAGATAAGATGCTCCAGCTCCTGGAAGATCCAAGCTGAGGTGAGCCAGGCCCAGCTCTAGGGTCTGCTGGAGGGAATGAGAATGGGCCTCCAAAGCTTGAGACCTTCCAAGTCATCTAGTGGGCAGAGGATCCTCATAGAATCCCAGACATGAAACATGCAGTTCATTCCATGGCTGTGGGTGAAACCAGTTCTGCCATCCTGGTCCAAATCATTCAGACCAAGTGTTATTGGCCATACACAGTCTGCATATAAGGGAGCAACATTTTCTGCCATGATTAGACACAAGGCTCTCTAAAAGGGACACTCCAGCTTAGATGTTGCCAAACAGATCTGTCAGATGTTCTCTGTTGCAGAGGTAGCTGCTCCTCCCCCAATATCCATCTTTCCTCCTTGTTTCCTTAGTAATAAAGACACATGGGGGCCTAGCAAAAGGGATTTTCCACATTCCCCTGCTTCCCCTGTGGCTCCATGATTCCATTTTGGCCAGTGAGATATAAGCAGAAGTACTGTGAGCCATTCCCAAGATGTGTCCCTGATTCCGGGGAATCCTTGCCACATTTCCTACTTCCTGTTGTCCAGTACGTGGACATGGAGATGGAGCTCAGGCAGCCATCTTAGATCAACAGGTGGGAGCCACAAGAGTCACAGAGCAACAACATGGAGGGAACCTGGGATCCTCATGATCAGGAAGCTGTCAAGCTCACCTAGGACTTCATGCCACCAGACTCTGTAGGAGCGAGACATCAACTTCACACTATAGGACATTTCCTTTACTGCTGTTGGTTACTTTCAACTAAACACAGTACTACACAATAAGACCTCTCAGACCCACACAAGGTAGGTGTAGCTACAGGGGTCCTCCTTCTGATAAGGCAGGAGAATCAGAGTCCAAGGGGGAAATGTGGCCACAGAAGCAAAGGTTGGAATGATGTGATCTGAGGATGAAGGAAAGGGCCGCAGCAACAAAAGGAACCCTCAAAGCTGGGAACCACAAGAAAATAGGTTCTCCCCTGGAGCCTCCGGGGAAACAAAGTCTGCAACACCTTGATGCAAGCCCCGTAAGACCCACTGTACTCCTCTGACCTCTAATGCTGGAAGACCATACCTGGTGTTGGTCTTAGTCACTGAGTTTGGAGGAAGTTGTCCCAGCAGCAACAGGAAAGTCATACAGGGGTTTAGGAGAACTTGGCCCATTATAGACACAGCCCTCTCATGAATACAGCTTGAAACATCAACATGAACTGGCACGTCCAGTTTGTAGATTTATGCTGAGTGGCAGAAGAGTGTCTTATTAAGTTAGTAAACAGCATCAGAATGTTTAAAAGAACATGAGCTCTTATATTTATATGTTTAATTAATTAGATTTATAGGGTAATTTAAATATCATGGAAGGTTTTGTTAGGTCTCATGCAAGTGAAGTGTTTTTTTAAAAACTCTATGAATGCCTTGTAAAATGTTTACGGGAATTTAATTAACTGTGTTTGTAAATGCCTCTGATTTTTAAAGGGATTTTTATCTACTGATATTCATGTGATCCACCTGTGATTATCAAAATTTATTGGGTCTATGAGCAAAAGAAAGACATGGATATTGAACTTGAAAGCTTTAGAACAATTGTAGGTTTAGGGTTTACAACTTATCCTGCTGAGTATGAATCGGAGAAATCAACATAACCACAAAGAGACCTTTGTTGTCCTCAGTCTTGAAGGTCTCACACAGATAATCACCACATCCATCACCATGGATGATGGTGTGGAAAGTCATGCACTGCTCCAAGTTGGGCTTGAGACGCGTGTCTTTGAGTAGTTCTGTCATTGTGCAAATGGCATAGAAGGTGCTTACACCAATATGGAGGCACAGCCCACTGCACACTGAGGTCACATGGAGCATGCGTGTATGTGGAATGGCCTACTGGTGCCAGCATCAGGATGAACAAAACATGAAATTACTTCAACCGTAAAGGAATGGTACAATCTGGAGACCCAGTAAATACAGGATGTGTGGTGTTTCCGCCAGCACGGTATAGGACTCTGCCTTGTAGTAAACTGTGTGTGTGTGTGTGTGTGTGTGTGTGTGTGTGTGTGTACTGGGGATCGAACCCAGAGCCTTTACACTGAGATACACCACAGCCCTCTTTTATTTTTTTTTAATTTTGAGACAGTGTCTCACTAAGTTGCCCAGGTTAGGCTTCAATTTGCAGTCCACCTGCCTCAGTGTCCTGGAGTGCTAGGACAGAGGCATATGCAACTTTTTTTTTTACTAAATAGAAGCACACTTTAAAATAATGATTAAAAGTTTAGTATAACAAATACATGAGCCAGTAACATAACCATTTAGCATCATCATCATTAAGCATCTTGCTCTGTACATCGTTGTATGCCCTACCCTTTTATGTGACTGGTAGAAAGTAGGCTTGTTTACACCAACATCACCATGAAGATGGAAACGTGTTGGACTAGGACACCATGATGGCCACAGTGTCACTAGGAGACAGGAATTTTTCAGCTCCATTATAATTATGGGAACACCATCTTATGTGGTTTATTATTGCCAGAAATATCCTCATGTGGCCTGTGACAACATAAAGTTCAGTTGGGGTATATAATACATGCCTTTGGCCAATGGCCCTGAGGAACAATACCTAATGATGTGGGGAAATAAGAGATGGGATCAAAATATATTGTGAATGGTTAAATTTCCTAGTTGCTACAGTAAAAGACACATTGGCATAATTCTACTCAAAATCACTTTGAACACACTTATCCCAGGGTAGTTGTTTTCTGAAGCAGTTCTGAAGTCTTCCTTTGTGGGTGTCCTTAGTTGGGCTGTTGTAGCTGCCCCAATGTCCTAAATCATTTTGAAATGTCTGCCTTCTATGGTCATTTTTACTTTAGGGAAGAGCAGAAGCACCACAGTGCTGGATCTGGTGAGTAAGTAATGACCATGTGAGCTGCCTTTCCCACGGGTGGCATTAGACACCTGCATTTGCTGTAATTTTTATCATACCTTGTAAAGACACTCACAAAGGAGGATGCCCAGAATGAGTTCAGAAATCAGGAAAAACCATGGGTCAAGTGTGTTTGAAATGAAGGGGAGGATTTTGAGGGAGATTAGTACCAATGTGTCTTATTGTAATCAGTTTTTTAATTTAAGCATTCACTACATATTTTGATCACCTCTTGTTGAGGGAAAGAGCAGCTGGTTGCCAAAGAAGACATGGCACAATCACAATAGAAAAAGTGGGTGCCCCTGCATAGGACAAATCAATAGAATGGAATGGAGGTACACATTAAAACACCTTACATCTCATCTTTGTTCTGCTTTTCTGTATTTCTCAGTTATCCCAACAGTGACCCTGTGTTGTTTGTTGCATGGGTAACTAGCAGGGCTGGGTCTAGTTCATTTCAAACACACTTATCCCAACAGCACTGTCCTGAGCTCATACCCCTGGCCAATAGGGACAGACACACTCCCTCAGACATGCACAGATACACACACACACACACACACACACACACACACACACAAATACACACACACTCAATTCCATCCACACCCACAGCATTTAACTTTGAGTCCCCAGCCCCCTGCAGTCACCCCTTCAGCTACTTGCTGATTGAGAGGTCTGTACTAAGCGATACGGGGAGCTACACTGTTGAGGTAGACACTGGCAAAAGGACCAGAGAGCCATGGGCTGGCTCAAGATTCTGGATGAACTGACAGGTTGACACATTGCCCCACCTGAGGGCTTTGGGTAAGAGGTTCTTTGGAGTTCATGTTGTCCAGGTCTCATCTACCTCCTGACCCTGGGAGCTCTGGAGAGGGGTCACCCTCTATCCTACAGAGATGGCCACTCATTGCCTTTGAGGGCTCCAGCTTCATTGCTGGAAAGTGCATTGGTTTTCTACTGCTGTGTAACAAGTAACCTCAAACTCAGCATCTTACAGCTCATTTATTAGAGCTCAATTTCTGGGGGCCAAAAGCCCAGCAGTGGATTAGTTGAGTTTTCTGTTCTGAGGCTCCCCAGCATTGGCCAGAACTATGCACTCAGGTGGAGGGGTGGCTGAGGAAGAATCGGCTTCTACACTCACTGATTTCCTTGTGGCTGTGTGACCAGGGGCCCATCTTCTTACCCCTCATAGCCAGAGGCTCTTGGGTCCTAGAAGCCACTGCAATTCCCTGCCACGTAGCTCTGTCCATGAACCTTTCTCATCATGGCTGTTTCTTAAAGATCAGATGATAATTTTTTCTCTATTTTGCTAAGACAGAATCTGACATAACAGAAGGCAGTGACAAGAGATCATTGTGATAATCTATGGGTTACACTCAGGCATGGGTCCTACCCATATTTGACAAGTGGACATTCTACAGGGCTTAATATCAGGGCTGAAGATCATGGGTCATCATGGAATTTTGTCTGCTATAAGACTAAGGGTGCAGTCCATGGGTAGAATTTGAGCCTAGCACATGGGAGGCCCTGGATTCCAGCCTCATCACCACATAAAAAATAAAAAATAAAATAAATAAATAAACAAATAAACAAACCAACACCAAAAAGCAAAACCTTCATCATGCATTTCACACTTTCTTTTTTCTTTATTACCCACCAACTGCTTTCCAAGGCAAGTTTACAGCCAGCAAGACCTCCTTACACTCTCAAAAAGCTCTTGTAAATCAACCTACATGAAGTCCTCCCCCTACTAGGAAGTACTTTAGAAATATGGAGGAGGTGGGAGCTTACAAATGTGCCATGCTCTTATTCTTATTCTTCAGGACTACCTGTTTAAGGGTACTGAACTCTATCACTTCTGTCAAACCAGAAAAAAAAAATCACATGTCTAAAATCACTTTCACATCTTAATCTCAACCACCCTGTGGTCCATAACATTTCTTAAGACACAGGCTTTGGTGCTGCCTGAGAGAGCGAGGGCGGGAGATGGACAACTTTGACCTCTACACAGATGTATCTGGGTCAGAAGCTGGAACCAAGTTCCACAACCCAAGGCTGCAGCCACTCGGAGCCATTGCTCCCAAGCCCAACACTTGCTCGATGCTTTTGTGTCAACAGGGGATTGAAAGCCTTAATCCTCTCCTTTCAGCCTCATTTTCATCCATAAAATGGATCAGTCCTTGAACTGATCTCAGGAGCGTGGGAATTCACCAAGTGTGCAAAACTGCACAGAGCTCAGCACAGCTCCTGGCACACCGCGGGCTCGGTACCTTTGCTTTCAGTCTGCGATCATCACTACTGTGATGCAAACAGGCTGCCTCGGGGCTGGGCAATTGCAGGTACAGAACCTTAGGGTACGGGATGCTCCTGCAGTTGTCGGTGTGGCTGACATAGCTGCCTTGCCTGGGTTGGGTCTGGGGTCATCTCAGGGCACATAGAGGAAGCACTGTCTAGCCAGGGGGCTGCACATGGACTGAGGGAACAAAGCAAGATCTGGAGGCTCAGAGGCACAGCTCTGGGTGTCCCGCTTTGTGTCTGTAGATTGACCTGACTCTGCGCTGCTGTCGACCAATCCCGACATCTTCAAGGGAGTCCTGGCCAATGAGGTCGGCTCCCACATGGAGCTGGAGTATACCTGCACCTCCCCCAAGTCCCCAGTACCGCTGGATCCACAATGGCTCCTTGCTGAGCTTCTCGGAGGTGAAGGTGACCTTCTCCAGTCTGACCTGGGTGCAGATGGGCAGCTACCAGTGCATCATTGACCAGCTGTCCTTGTACAGGAATGTCTGGATCCAGCCTCCTCCCCATGAGTGTACCCATTCCCCCAGTGCGTGCTCTCCAAAGCGTCCCTCTTCCATGCTACTGCCTGGGCAGTGCCCTCCATCATGAAGGCTATCTCCCCTGCCATGCCCCGCTCCCAACTTCTAGCTGAGACCCTCCTGCCCTCGAATGTCAGGACCAAAGCTTTCTCCTCTGTGAATCCTCCCACATCCTCAGACCAGGGTCAGGCTGAGTCCTAGGGCGTCAGACTAGCTGGTATTTATTGAGCACTTGCTATTTGCCAGCTGCCATATCTGTGACCCACCAGTCTCTCTATGACATATTAGCATTGCCTTCTTTTCATTAGCATATTAGCAATATTAGCATTGCATTCTTCTAATGCAACTTACTAGCATTGCCTTCATTTCATAGATGGGGACGCCGAGCTCTGGGGGGTCTGATTACTTTGTTTGAAGTCTCAGTCCTCATGTGGCACTCAAGTCCCAGCATTCAGACCCTACAGCCTGCGTCCATATGGCTGCCACAAGAGGAGGAAGTGGAAGAGGGAGAAGAGGGAGGGGCCACAGAGGAGGCAGAGGGTTGTGGTTGTGGACCATGAACTTAGAGGGGGACTTGTCCATGGGGAATGCGCCTCCTCAGCCACCACACACCCACTTTCTACATCAACGAGAGAGACTGAAGGACCCAGGAGAGAGCCCAGGAGGAGGCAGTGAGGAACGGGGGCCCTAGAGTCTACCAACTTGGGTTCCAAGCCCAGTCCTGCTATTGCCTGTCTTCGCCGACCAGGAACAAGCTGCTCACCACCCCCAGACCTGGCTTCTTCATCTACAGTGTGATGAGAACTCACACACAACAAGCCACTGAGAGAAAGCGCACAAGAAGCTGTCAGCTTGGCTCACCCCACAGGTGCAGGATGTGTGTTGGAGACCAAGGCAGTCAGCCACAAGCACCACATATCCTAAGCTCCCCCCGTGCACCATGCAGGGAATATGTGTGACCCACAACTTTCCATCCCATGGACTATGAGCCTCAGGAGGGCGGAGCTGTTCTGAACATCATTTGTCCCTCATGTTTAACACAGCGCCCAGCACACAGCGGGAGCTCAGTGAAAGTTTGTGCAATGAGTCAACCAGTACCCCACCCCTCAAGTCACCTTCTGTCACCTTACAAGGAGTTTTCTTCTTTGGAGTCATTAGTGCTGCCTGCAATGATACTGGACATCTACTTTTTTGTTTAAGTGTTGGTTGTCCACTTCCCAGCGGGAATGTCAGCCCCCAGGGGAAGGAGTTTGCTTTGCTCCCTGATAAATGTCTGGTGCCCAGAACAGTGCTCAGCACATACCAGGTGCTGGTAAATCTTTGAAGAACAAATGTGTGGGTGAGGGAACAAATGAGGAATGGGTGGCGGGGTCCTGATGCCTCGGTGTCCTCTCCCTTCAGTACACTTGCCCCTTGTCCACAGCAGATTCTGCACCTCGCGGCCCTCGGTGGTGTGTCTTACCATCATGACAATCCGCGTCAGCGCCTACCTCTGGGGGATCCTGGCCTGTAGGCTGTCCAGACACGACTCCCATGGGTGCCCGTTGCTCTACCTAGAAGGGGAAGCTGGCTGGAGGCTGGGACTCCAGAGCCAGGACTCACTTTAGAAAAGGAGGCAGGGCTGGAGGGGAGGGAAGGCCAGGAACTGGGTGGACAGGAGGGTCACTGGAAAACAAGGTAGCTTCTAAGGACAGAAGCTGGTGGGAAAGAAGGGTGGTTAGAGTCAGACAAGTTTCTGAATAGGTATGAGGCTCCGTTCAGTGACTGCCCTCCCCCAGCCCAGTTTCTTCAAGTTTAAGGTGCAGATAGTAAACTCTGCCTTGGAGGGTGCAGGTGTGAACATGAGATGGATCATGTCAAGCAGCCAGCCTGTATCTGGTACTAAGTAGTCACTCCTTACCAAGTCTGAGAGGTTGACCACAGGAAGAGATTGAGCCGTGAGGTCATTAAGGTCAGGGTGCAACCCCCAACTCTGCTACTAGCTGGCTGTGTGGACTTGGGCAGATTACTTCTCCTATCAGGTGTTCCTCAGTCCCACCTGAAAGATGAGCAAAGTATTACCCGCCCTTCAGGATGAGGTGGGGAGTAGGGCAATATGTGGAGGATGTAGAGATTAGCAATGCTCTTGGCATACACTGCACCGGAGTTTCCCCACCTCGGCACTCCCCACACCTGGGAACAGATCATTCTTTGGGGTTGCGGGTGAAGGCTGACCTATGCATTGCAGGACACGGAGCAGCACCCCTGGCCTCTACCTGCTGGATGCTGACATTGTCACGGCAACAAACAACAAACCCCTGGGCTCTTAACCTTTTACTCCTCAAAAGCATAATTCTATTTTTTGAGGCAGTCGGATTGAAAAGTAGTTTTTGCTTAAAACCATGACCCTTCCTTCACCCAGGCCTATAAATGCCAGATAGGTGATATAAAAGCAAGCAAGTCTTGCTCTTCATTGCATAAATCTGGGTCAGATCCTCAGCTCTGCATGTAAGCATGTTGGCCATTTCAGTGGTGGCAATGCTGGTGATGACCATGATGGCACACAGTGCGCAGTTGCCTGTGAGCTCTGGGGACACAGGCCAGGTTCTGAGCAGAAAGTGATTCTGGTTCCAGAGTGCAACTGGCCCAGTAGGTCGCCCAAGAGGAAGCTGGTTCTTAGGGGAGGCTTCCAGAGGCGGGAACTCCTGTCTCCTTCTTCCTGTGACTTGATCAGCGGGTGAATCTAGTTGGAGCCCTTAGTCTAGGAAGACAGAACCCTACCTTGGGGCCAGTCTTCTCCTAAGATCACCGTGCAGTAGCAGCTCACTCCCCAGGGATACTCACCTCTATCCAGGTGGCCTACAGACACCTTCTTCACCAAACTAACCTTAATTAAAAATGTGAAACTACATTAAAATCGAATTGCAATGTACACTTTGAGATCAAAATCATTTGAAAGATCCTCTAATTTAAAGATCACACATTAAATAAGATTTTAATATTGGTTTCATACGATGATAAATTTAAGTTAAATCTCAACAGGAGGGACTTTCAACCTGAAGTAACCAATATGGTAAACACCAGTCCTATGTGGCTACATTTAAAAGGAATTAAAAGAAAAGAGTAAAATTCAGCTCCTCAGTCAGGCCACATTTCAAGTGCTGGACAGCCACATGTGGCCAGCGGCTGTGGCTCTCATACTGGGTAGTGTGGATGGAGAACATTAGCAGTCCTGCAAAAAGTTCTGCTGGGCAGCATTGCTCAAGGCTATTTATATAAAATATTTTTAAAAGTACAACGTAGAACCAGGCATGATGACACATTTCTGTAATCCCAACACTCTGTGATGCTGAGGCAAGAAGACTGCAAGTTCAAGCCCATCCTGGACAACTTAGTAATTTAGCAAGACCTTGTCTTATAATAAACAAGAGGTAGATATGGAGCTCAGTGTGAAGTTCCCTGGGTTCAATCCTTAGTATACGCAAAAAGAAAAATAGAAAATGACAACCGCAAATTATGCCCTTCTCTGAGAAAATATGTTTCATAGGAGGAGATGGAGACACCATCCTTGTGTTCAGAACAGGGTAGAGAAAAGTCAACCCAGAAACAGGAGGAAGAGCAAGACAAGGGCTGGGAAGTCCTGAGCAGAGTGATACAGAGTGCAAGGAAGATCCCAAAGACACCAGGTCTCAGGGTGGTCAGCTGAGCAAGACTGAAGCCCAGCTCAGAGCAAATCCCTCGGGGTCCTGAAGCACATTCCTCAGCGGGGGCTTGGCAGTGAGGCAGGGAACCCAGGGCAGGGGCTCCAGTTCCCTCCTCACCTGGTCCTTTCTGTCTTCCCTAGGGGCCTTCTTTTTGGGGAAGCCTTTCACTTTTGGGGTGCCTTTCTTTATATATAAAAAAATTATTGGAAAATATTTATCAGCTGCATTGGTATAAAGATATATAAAATCTAGGATGAGTTATATTGATTTTCCTCTTCTGATTTTATTGCTTTTGTTTTTCTTGTGGAGGAGTAACCACAATTGAACTCAGGACCTTGCATTTACCAAGCAGGCATTTATGCCACTGAGCTATAGCCCCGTCCTCTTCTGATTTTAAAAGAAATTAATATTTTAAGGTAGAGGGAATGCTGAAGTTGCTTGGTGTGGAGGTTAAACCCCCAAACTCTTCTATCTACAAAGGGTCTCAAAGGGGGCTTGAGAAGAGGTGGGTTTATCTCTCTCTTTTACCCATAAATTGAGATGTGACCTCTTCGTTAATTTCTCCCCAGAGAACAAATAGGGACATGAGTGTCCACCTCACAACTGCAGGACAATACCAGAAAGGAAAGGAGGTGAAGGGAGACTACCGGAAGAGAACTAGGCATCCTGATGGAGACCCGCCAGCCTGAAAAGGGCCCAGGGTCGCTCTCTGGCGTCAATAGTCAGGTAGGAGAACCAGACCAGTCACCCTGAGCCTGGGAGAGGGCAGCTTCTGGAACAAGAATGAAAACCTCCACCTAGGACAGGAGTGATGAGAGCATGAGCAACATGGCCATTGGCCACCCCATCCGCCAATCAGAATCAACCAATGGGATGCAAGACGAGGTGGGACCTCTTTTCTGTCGAATTTGTCAATGTTGCGCTTGCCAGACAGGCGCTTATGCCCCTGAGCTACATCTCCGGCCCCCGTTGCAGCATCGCCAGTGACAGAGAAGTGAAGCAACCTATAAATGCCAACAAGCAGCAGCTGCTTAAATGGAACACTGCACACAATAAGCTGATCTATAATGGTTAAAATCCACCCGCTTGCTCTGGGGAGGCGGGGGTGCTTCCTGTGCAGAAAATGCTGAGTTCTTCAAAACGTACGATGCAAAGCTATATCCGGTGGGATCATAGTTATAAAATGTATACAGTAATTGCTATGAAAATGTATAGATTAATTGACAGTCATAGATGTTAGACGTTCAGTTCAGATATAGGCATTGCCTGCCATTTTATGTGCTCACACAATAAAAAATGTGTGGAAAATGTTGAGTATTAACAGTGCCATCTTTATTTTAATTTCTTGTAATTTTGACTGTATTTCTAAAGTGTTTTGTCTCAGAGTGCATGAATTACAATTGTACTGTAATCAGAAAAACAAAACAAAGCTAAAACAAGATGAAAAACAAACAATGTATATCTCCAACTTTTCTCTGAGCTGTTTTTATGAATATGTCCCCAACTAATGAAGCAAATTTGTTCATTTCCTTGGCAGTTATAATAGAAAAATAGAAAGGGTGAGAGAGGAGGAGGAGGAGGAAGAGGAGAGAGATAGAGGGAAGGAGGGAGCTCAGCAGCTGGATCTTTGGACAGGTGTACAACGTTGGTAGTCCACATCCCACAGGAGCTGCATGACAGACCGACATTGTTGTGGAAGCAATGAGTAAATATTCACGGGTCAGTTAGGACTATGCAAGCCCTGAGTGAGGGAAGCATCTACAACCACTAATTGAGACCCCCCTGTGTCACAGTTCTAGAGACTAGAGATCTAGATTCAAGGAATCAGTAGGACTGTGCTCCTCTGAAGTCTCTAAGAAAGAATCTCCCTTGTTTCTCTAGCTTCTAGGGGTTGCTGGCATTCCTTGGCTGGTGTTAGCAGACACCAGTCCCTGCCTCTCTTGTCACACAGCTACCCTCCGTCCATGTGTCTCTGTGCAAATTCCTTCCTGGGATAAAGACACTACTCATTGTGTTTGGGGACACTCTTGAATCCAGTTTAACTTCATATTAACTTGACAACATCTGTAAAGACGTGACTTCCAAACAAGTCACATTCCTAGGAACTGGGATCTCTTGGGTGGATGATTCATCTCACATTAGCTGGTGTTGCAATCAGGATCACTGGGCTCCCTGATGTTTCCTACCTCCAGTCCGTACCTCCCTCCTGAGCTGTTGGATGCCTGCAGAGTAATGGTCTCCATGGGGACATCCTGGGGCTCTGAAGCACAAAACATGAGCCTCTGACCTCACTGTTTCCATCTCCACCCTGCCCTAGTACCTTGACTCAATGTTGTATAAATATTTTCACAGTAGCTGTGTTCATGATCACCCCAAACAAAACAAAACAAATACTCATAAACAGAAAAACAGAAGTGAATGAACTGTGGTAACCTGAACTGGAATCTTACTCAGCAACAAAAAAGAACAGAATGCAGAAGCACACACAACATGGGGGATTCTCAAAACACACAATGCTGAGTGGAGGAAAACCAAACACAAGAGTGTTCACTGTATGACACGAAATATACAAAGCTCAAGCATATAGGAGGTAATCTCTCTGGCTAGAAATCAGAAAAGGGTGTTTCTTACATTGGAGATTCACTGGAAATGGGCACCAGGACCTTCTGGGAGTGAGAAAAATATCTGTGTTCTCAATGAGGGTGTTGGTTACACAGGCATTCACATTTGGCAAAATTGATTGAACTGCATGCACTCTTAAGGTCTGTGCTTTTCCTTGTAGGTAAATTTTGCCTCAACTGAAAAAAAAAAGGCTATTTTTAAATTTGAGGGGCAAACAAATTAACAAACAATCTTTAGTTTAATAAACTACTTTTGGGCCAGGGATATAGCTCAGCGGGACAAGTACCTGCCTGTCAAGTGCAAGGTCCTGAATTCAATTCCTGTTACCAAAAAATTAAATTAAATTAAA
>NW_004955558.1:1236743-1252777 GCF_000276665.1 Chinchilla lanigera
ACAAATACACACACACCTCTCTATATATAGATAGGTAGGTAGATAGATAGATAGATAGATAGATAGATAGATAGATAGATAGATAGACTGGGATTATTTCAAATCAACAGAGAGAGAACTGACATCTTAACAACATTGGTATTCCAATCCATGAACATGGTATATTTCTTGCATTCATTAGGGCTTTCTTTTATTTATTTTAGTAATGTTCTGTATTTTTTAATGCAGAAATTGCATGCTTCTTTATGTTTTATATTTTAGTGCTGCTGTAAGTGAGTTAGGATCCAGATTTAAGGAACTTTTAGCACTCCATCCATCCTTTGATTTCTTGCCATCAAGCTTACATGTATCAGGTGATTGCTATGCTCTTTTTTGTGTTCTGGTGACATGTGTGGGTGAATTTTAAATCACCTTGTTTATTCTTCAGAAATCCTGAGATTTGAGGGGAGCACTTCGTTCATTTGCTTGGTTTGGCCTGAGAGAAGAGAGACCTGGGCTGGGCTTCCCTCCACTCTCTCAATCCAGAGGCCGTTTTTTGAGCTCCACTCCCAGACACAGGGGAAGCTGGAGGTTCAGTGGGAGGACATTTGAAGAGGAGGGACCTCAGTATCAAAGACTGAGGTATGATCTGTCGGGGCTCACTGAAAATGGTTTAGGAAGGCCATGGAAGGCCATGCGGGCAGCATGGATAGAGGAGTGAGTGGAGTGAGGCCATGAGGAAGCTGGAAGAGTCGTTGTTCGGCAAATAAGCCATGAGTGAACTGTAAGCACAGCAGAGAGAGAGCTCTGGGCAGCCAAATGATCTCCTCTGGATTACCTGCAAGATGCCTTGACTAACGAAGGCCAAGAGGCCTCAAGATCAAAGGGAGAGGGAAAGAGTAGGGGAAGGAGTGAGAGAGAGGCAGGGAGGGAGAGAGAGAGAGAGAAAGAGTGGGGAGTAGGACAGGCTTCAGATGCTGCACAGATCTGGACCATAGGCTAAGGTCACTTTTGCAAAAGCTGTGACACAGCTATTTGTACCCAAGTGGTGTCAATACGCAGATAACTGGCTACTTCCAGAGAAGAGAAGAACTCCCACCAAGACCCCTCTGTTTAAAGCACAGGACCCAGATCCAGGGTGTGCTCACCCACTCTGCTCCAGGAGCTATGGTGGGATTTTATTCCTGTCATTCCCACCTTGAAGGAAGGCTTCTGATCCCTAATTTACAGAGCAGGAAGCTGAGGCACGGAGAGGTGGGACTTGTCTGTCACTTTGTAAGGTGGCAGAATGTGGAGTGCTTTGGAAGCCTGTGCTCTTTTGTTATAGTTATAGCTGATCATCTACAGGAATTCTTAAACATTTCATTTTAATGAACAAATAATAATTACATACGCCTTTTTAAGTATGGTGTGATATTTCGATAGGTTCACATTTTAAGGAGTGATCGAATCAGACTAATTAGCTTATCTATCACCTCAGATATCTATCATTTCTTAGATAGAATGTTTAAAACCCACTCTTTACAATTATTGTGTCTTTTGCAACCATGTGGATAAACCTAGAGGATATTATGTTAAGTGAAGTGATCCAGGCACAGAGAGACAGGCACTGCATATCGCACTCATATGTCCAACCTAAAAACGTCAAACTCATGGAAGTAGAGTGGTGATTATGGAAGGTTGTAGGGCTGTGTGGAGAGAGGAGAGATGCAGGATAACAGCATAGTTTTCGTGTTGCTAAGGATGGGCTCTGGATGCACAGTAGGGTGACCTAGAGGATTCTTCCTTCTACTGGACCAGCCAGCTCTGACTTTTCCTCAGCCTCAGAGGGGCCATGACCTCTCCAACCAGAACCAGTCTTGGCAGCTTCTCACTTTTGGATCTTTATCTTGGTGTACTCACTGGTGATGCTCTGGTGCTTCTGTGGGTCCCTGGGCTTCACCCCATGGAAGCTGAGGGATGCATAATGGATCTCTTCTTTCTCCTCTGAGGAGAGGGCAACCACAGATGGGAGAGGCTGTTGTGAGGAGCTGTCATCTGGCGGGGATTTAACCAGGGGACTCTGTGTGGGACAGAGAGAAGGGAGTCAGGGCAGAGTGGTGTGGACAGGGAGGGGCAGAATCCAGGTGGAAGCCCATGAGTGCCTGCTTCCATCCCTCCAGGTGTATTTGTGCTGGAATCTCCTTCATTCATACTTCTTCAAACATTGAATATGGAATGACCACCTAATCCCATTCACAGCTCCATGAAGAAGATAATGATTTTTTGTCTCCAGTTTATAGATGTGAAAACTGAGGTTAAAATCACCACGTAGCACACCAAAACTACCTGGTAAATCCAGAATTGGATCTACTGCTCTCTGACCCCAATTCTAATGTCTCCCATGTGTGAGATCCTGAGCTGGGTGCTGGATATACCATGCAGACATGGCAGACAGACGACCTTGTCTCTTGCAGCTCATTTGTTAATTGAAGTGGTGGCAATAAATTAATAGTCAAAAAGTATCTAATTGTGGATTACAGTGATCAAGAACAAGGTGAGCGAGGAGGTGTCCTGATGCACACATGGCACCTGTATTTGAAGGCTCACAGCTTGATTGCGGGGAGGGTGGGAAAGCAGACAGTCAAAGAAATTGTATTCCTCTGATAGGAAGAATAACAACCTCCCAAAATTTGCACAGCCTAGAACCCCTGGAATCTGTAAATATTTTATCTTTCATGGCCAGAGAGATTTTTTGGACTCTTTTAAAAAAATTAGTTATATAGATTAATAGGATTCACTTTGGTAGATTTATATAAGCCTATAACATACTTTAATCATTTTCACTCTCACATCATAGCCCTTACCCCACTCTCCCCCCTAGTTTCATATTGGGGGAGAGGTTTCAATGTATATAATATATTTTGATCGTATCCATTCCCCCATTCCCTGCCCTCCTCCTTAGTCTCCTCCTCCTCCTCCTTATTCTCTCCTCTTGTCTAATAATAATCTCCCTTTTACTTTGTTATCACCTCTTTTAGATTCCACATATTATGGACAATATGCAATGCTTATCTATCTGAGTGAGTCTGGCTTATTTTGCTCGACACCACCGTCTCCAGGTCCATCTATTTCTGGTAAGAGGGACTTTGAGGATAGGATTAAATTAGGGACATGGAGATAGAGAAGTGATCCTAGAGTATTTGGCTCAGCTGATGTGATCATAAGGGTCTTCACAAGTGAAAAGAGAGCAGAGAGAGATTAGTAGATGTTACTCTAGTGTCTTTGCAGATGGAGGATGGGGCTCTGAGCCAAGGAAAGCAGGTTTCCTCCAGAGGAGGCAAAATGAAGGAAGATAGATTCTTGCCTGAAGCCTCTGAAAAAAACCTGCCCTGCCTGCTTTGATTTTAGCCCAAAGAAACCCATGTTGTATGTGTGACTTCCAGAAATGTAAGATAATACATGTTTACTATTATAGGCATGATATCTGTGGCAAATTGTTACAGCAACAACAGGAACCTGATACAGACTCACATGGGGTGAGATCCCCATGTGATGGATCCTCCCTGGGAGGTGTCCCCTTCAACTACACCTTTCTCTGCCACACTTCCTAATAACAGAACAGCTTTATGAAATTGTTGATAACTATTTAAAGTACTGAACAGCTCAGGTAACGCATCAAACATCAGTATCCAAACAACGGGCTATTGATGAGTGTTGGTTGTTATCTTGTGAGCTTGTGGCTAACTAGAAGCTGTGGTTCACTACCACTTCCTGGAATCATAAGAGTCCCGTACCACATATCATTGGCCCCAGAAAAGATCAAAACTCAAAATCTGGAGTACAGATTCTACTGAATGCACAATGGTAAAGTAGGAAAATATTAAATGGAAACATTGCAAGTTGTGACCCTCTATACTTGAAACTCCCACTTCCTTGTCCAAATGCACACAAAACCCAACACTTGGAGAATGAACACCTTTTTCTCCTACAGTGGATTGGCGTGTCCATTCTTCTGGCTGCTCGGCACAAATGCCTAGACTCACTCCTCATCCTCTCCTGCACTTCCACCTACTCCCAGGCCACGGTGAATCCCCTTTGCCTCAACCTCAGCGTCCACCCCACAGTCAGCCCTGGAACCAGGGCCATCGTCTCCTACCTAAAAAGCTTCACCAGCCTCATTCTAACTGCCCTGCCTGTGCCCTTCCCCAGCCACACAATGTCTGTACACAGTGGCTAGAGGGACTCCTGAAAATGAAAGTAGGGTTATTTCTTTCTTGTGCTCAGAGCTCTCAGGCCTGCATGTTCAGACCCGAGTTGCACATGTTCAACTCTTCCAAACTTGTTTCCTTGGTCAGCTATTGCTTCCCTCTCTGGGCACATGGGCCTCCTGTTTGCTCCTTCCTCTACTCACTGGTCAGCCTCCTGTTTCTGAATATTTGCACCTACTCCTCCCTGCACCTCTGGAGCAACCAAAGGGTCAGCTCTGGAGCCATCTGCATCATATGTAGAAACCAAAGTCCACCTACAGAATGAGAGAGAATGCTTGAAAGCCATACATCTGACAAGGGACTAATAACCAGAATGTAAAAAGAACCCCTACCACTCAACAACAGAAACCAAATCACTTTATTGGAAAAATGGATAAATAACTTGGATAAACATTCTTCCAAAAGATATACAAATGGCCAATAAACTACAAAAAGATGCTCAATGGCACTAATTATTCAAGAAATAAAAAGCCAAAATCATAAACAAGTATTGCCTCACATTCACTAGGATGACCACTACTCAGAAACAAAATAAAACAGAAGTTAGCAAGTGTTGGCAAGGATGTAGAGCAATGAGAATTCCTACATACTATTGCTGGGAACATAAAATCGTGTATTCACTGTGGAAAAATATCTGGGTGTGGTGACACAGGCTTATAAACCCAGCACTCTACGAGGTAGAGACAAGAGCACTGCAAGTTCAAGCCCAGCCTGGACAACTTAGTGACTCAGCCAGACCCTGTCTTAAAATAAAAATTAAAAAATAAAAAGCTGGGAATATAGCTCAGTGTGAAGGCCCTGGGTTCAATTGCTAAGAAAGAAAGAAAGAAAAAAAGAAAAAGAGAGGAGAGAGAAAGAAGGAAAGAAAAAGAGGAAGAGTTGCCACCTAACCATAGATCCAGAAATTCTACTTATGAGAATATACCCAGAAAAAGGGAAAAGGATCTTGACAAGGTATATGCACATCTATGTCCACTGTAGCATCATTCACAACAGCCAACAGGTGGAAGCAACACAAATGTCCATCAGTGGATAAATAGGTAAAGAAAATGTGGTGTAAATACATACGATGAAATACTATTCACTCATAAAAGAAGACAATTCCATTGCACGCTACAATACGGATCAACCTTGAGGATATTGTGCTAAGTGAAATAAGCCATCACAAAAAGACAAATACTGCATACTCCCACTTAAATGAGGTAAGCAGAGTATCCAAACTCAGACAAATATAAAGCGGAGTGATGGTTGCCATGGACTGGGTTGGGGGAGGGCTTGGGCCTGTGAGGAGCAGAATGCGGTGTTGTTAATAGACAGAACTTTAGTTTTGCAAGATGTAAAAGTTCTAGGATTTCTTGTACAGCTGTACACTTAGAAATGGTAATGGTGGTAAATTTACGGTAAATTATTCTATAAGAGGTGATACATAATTTTTTAAAATGCTCCAGCCATCTCCTCAGTACTTTCTGTTCTATGTACCGTTCATTTCCCCAAAGTATGTCTCTATCTTTTACGTCATATTCATTTATTTTTGGTTGGTTGGTTGGTTGGTTGGTTCGGTTACATCCACCATCTAGAATGAAACCTGATTAGCCCAGGGTTTTCTGGTGCTTTTCACAGATGGTTACTGCCAGCAAGGACTCAAGAATGCTGCCTGAGTGAGTTCATAAATTCACTGTTACTCAAAACCCTCCAAAAGTCACACTCTGCATCCAACAAATAAATAAAAAAAGTGTATCATTGAGACCACAGAATAAAGGGTAAACAGGAATGAATATGTGGAAATGCAGCACAAAAGTATTTGAGGTGGAAGGAACAGCCCAGGCAAAGCCCGGAGGTACAAATGACCTTGCTCTCCTGGAGTGGGAGGCAGAAAGTAGACTAAAGGCAGGCCTGGGATTGGGGTAAGGAGGTGAGGCACCCCCTGAGATCAAAATGTCACATGGCACCAAAATTCTCAGTAATTGAGATAAATATACAGTACTTAAAATCAGAATGAATGCAAAAAAATTCATGCAGGACAAAAATTAAATAAACCCAGCATTAGTGAGAATGCCCTGCTGAGTCAACTGTAGTCTCAGACAAAGGAAAACAATGTATGCTCCTACTTATATGTTTGTATGTAATCTGAATGGTCAGTTTTTTCCAGAGCACTGAGATAATTAAAATCATTATTAATTTAAATTTAAATGTAATGTTCTTAAAGCATTGTTTTAGGTTTAAAGATGTTATGTACACCCAAAACAGAATTTATCACCATTTTGCTTTCTTTTTTTTTTTGTTTTTCTCCTGTACCGGGAACCGAACTCACGACCTTCCGCTTGCCAGGCAGGTGCTTTTGCCAGTGAGCTAAATCCCCAGCCCCCCATTTTGCTTTCATGGAAGCAAACGCAGCGATAATGTTTTCAAAATCTACTTCTTTGCCTCGCCGATTTCCATGCTCAACAATTTCTTCTGACAACCTAACAGCCTTAAAAGATTTTTTAAACCAGCTTTGGTTTATTTGATTTGTAATTATCTCAAGTTTTTGATACCTGCTCATGATGGATTTTTAGAGTAATTTTGAGTTTTTAAAAAATCATGCATTAAAATATTACAAGTCTTAGGTACTGAAATTTGTGGCACCCCTTAAAGTGTGCATGCTAGGCAAGCACCTCACTCACCTGACCTTAATTCCAGCCGTGGGGTAGGGGGTTGAGATCTGAGGCCCAGCGTACATGTGGGGACTGTGGGCTGAGCAGTTTGGCTGTATTCTTTAGGTCAGCCCTTGGGTCCAATTTGACCCACTGCCTGTTTTTATAAATAAAGTTTTATTGGAACACAGTGATACTCATCATGGACATACAGTCTATGGCTGTTGTCCTGCTGCAGTAGCATAGCCCAGTAGCTCCAACAACCACTTGTATGGTCCACAAGGGCAAAAATATTCACTACCTGGACCTTTACAATGGGCGTGGGGTAGCAAACACATGTTCAGATGCGGAGGAACTGGGCCATGGTAACTTTTGGAGGATCACTTGGGTGGGGAACAGGGAGGTGAGGAGGCCCAAGAAAGGCATGCTGTGTCCTTAGCAGTGATGAGGTCAAGCAGGGGAGGAGGACTAGTGCTGCTGTTGAGGAGGAAGAGGAGACATGACACCATGACATTTTAGCTGTGACAGAAGGGAGGACAGAGAGGAAGTGTCTTCCTGCTCCTGCATGGCCTGGGGGAAGCGAAGGGGTGGGAGTTGTCTGAGGTCAACCAGATGGCAAATCGGTGGTCAGGAGTTCATGGGAGGGGTGGGGGAAACCTTGGGCAACACTGGGCAAAGCAACCCTGGGGCCACCACTGAGGAGGTATTCTGGCAGGGTGCAGGGTATGAACGCTGCTGCGTCACTCACCTGTGAGGCTGAACTGCTAGTAGTGTCTGGATCCCTCCCACTTGCTGCTGGTTTCGCAGATTTCTTTCTGCAGGACCATGTTCTGAATGGAGACATGGGATGGGGAGGGCTTTCATCCTGGTGGGAGTCCCTGTCCTGGGGAAGCCTGACCTGCCTCCCCCGGCCACCCTTTTCCTATTAAGGTGCTGGGATGGGGCTGAAGCTGGAGAGGGTGCCCTCATCTTGGAGGCCTCTGTATTAAGATGGCAAACTCAGTCAGATGTGGTCATGCTGCCAGAGTCTGGGAGGCTGAGGCAGGCGGATCACAAGTTTGAGCCCAGCCTGGCCAATTCAGCAACTTAGCAAGACCTTGTCTCAAAATATAAATATAAGATGGGGAGGGTATTCTGGGACAGTAGCTCAGTGCAAAGGCCCTGGGTTCAATCCCCAAAACCTGAAAAAAATATTAAAACAGCAGCAAAAGGTACTCTTCCGAGCTCTTGGCAGCTTGCCATGGCCTTGGCCTCAGTCCCTCCAGCTCTGTCACCTGTCACCTGTCATCTTCCGGGGCTCCCCTCTTTCGCAGTTTGATGCTCACATGACTAAGATGATACAGAAGGACAGGAAGAACAGGGTTGCAGCGCCCGCTCCTGCGATGGCCCCCAGCGTCACTCCAGCCACTCCTGCCTCTTTCCGTGGAAGCCCCTCTTTGTCTGCTGACAGGAGAGCCGTTGTGCTGAGTCACTGCGGGGGGACCCTCCCTCCTCCCCTTGCACTCTCCGTGGGACCCTGGACTTCCTCTTTCCCGCTGCTTTCCTGGAAAGGAGAACAGGGGAGGGGAGGGGCAGGGGCAGGACTCCGGGGAGGACAGCTAAGCATATAAATGCTACTGCAACTTGTCATTATTTAACATTTGGAATTTTTCTCATTGTGGAATATATTTTGTGATCATTCGTGGAAGATTTTTTGCATCTTAATATTATGATTATTTTACCTGATTACTGAGGTTTTTGTTATCGTGGTAGTTCTGTTTGATTGTTGCTTTTGGTGTTTTGGCTTCTTCTTAAATTTTGTGCCCAAGGCAAATGCCTCGTTCTAGTCCTGGCCCCCAAAAGGACCACGATGCCCCAAACACCCCTATCTCAGGCCCCATCCCCTCTCCCCGAAGAGCTCGCACTGCCCTTCCTCCAGCCTCACCCTAAGCCATGCATTGGTCCTGCAGGAAGAGGACAGAGAGGCCCTGAGTAGAGGGAGAGTCCAGGCCTCACAGTGGAGCCACAGCAGTGGCGCCCCCGCCCCCACCCCCACCCCCACCCAATGAAGCTGCTGTCTAGGGCAGGTGTTGGCCCTGTCCCAGCCCCTCTGTATTCCATCAGTCACTCACTCTTCAGGGACAGGCTCAGCGAGATGTGCTGGGAGCCCAAAGAGTTCTGTGCTCGGCAGGTGAATTCTCCTTCGCCCCTGAGGTGCTCTGGAGTCAGCTCCAGCACCCCAGGGTTCGCCGGCTGGGAGGGGCACAGAACCAGGTTTCCCCAGGACCAAGTCAGCTTGGCAGGCGGGTGGCTGTCGACCGCACAGAGCAGGCGCAGAGCTTGGCCCTCCACGACAGGAAGGGAGGAGCCGTTCTCCAGGGCTGTGGGTGCTGCAGAGAAGATGCAGAGGATCAGAGTGATGACAAGATCCAGAGAAGGGTTACTGAAGTCCAGAGACAGGGACAGACTCACAGACACTGACGGAAGTACAGGAAAACACACGCTTTCACCCGTGTGGGCAGGGATGTAAATCTGTCCCCATCATACAGGACAACTTGACCCTCAAGCTCAAAATTAGAAAGAACAGGTGACTTAGCGATATTTTATATTTAGAAGCTGCTCACACACACACATTTATGGAAGTAGATACAAGACTACTCATCACACACTGTTGTTAGAAAAATGCAGTCAGTGCCACGACTGTCCAGTGGCACGGAAACAGGTCCCTCTGTGCAACAGGCAACGAGGTCAAGGAGAACCGGGACCGTGTGTCTCTGATCCTCAGGGGGACAGACCAAGCCTCAGCACAGCCTGTGTGGTCATGATTACTTCTGGAGCCAGACTGCTGTGTGTTCTGAGGGTGTGTGTGTGTGTGTGCGTGTGTGTGTGTGTGTGTGTGTGTGTGTGTGTCTCCTTCCTCCAGCACTTGGATCAAAGCTATTGGGGGATAAAGAGAATGGCTGGGGTGGACCCTGAGGAAGGATCTGGAAAGTTCAGTTCTGCTGTGTGAAAGATCTCCATCCTTGCGGGGCTGAGGGGTCTGTGCCAGAATCTGAAGTCGGGGAGGTGTTGGTGGGGACAGAGTTTGAAGTGACTGCAGGCTGTGGATAGGAGGAGCCACTGGGCCCCCCAACAAGGGATCTCTGTGACTAGGGTGCATCCAGGGTGAGGAGGACCTGCCCTGCCTAAGGTGAGGAGGACCCGGCCCACTCACCCCAGCCCCAGGGAGGCCCCGTACCCGAACTAGCTCCCTGGGCAACAAGAGTTACAGTCAGGTTTTGTGGAGAATCTGAGGCAGGAAGACACGGAAGGGCCATCAGTGGTGAGGATGGAGGATATCATCCTTGTCCCCAGGAGCTGCAGACAGTGGGGAGGGGGCTGCATCCTCCCACCCCTGACCCACCCCAGATTCCAGCAGGAAACCTCCCTCCTGCCCCCAGGGACTCCTCTCCTGGTAGCCCTGCTCCCCCCCAGCCCCGCCCAGCTCTCACAGGAAAGGTTGAGATGCACAGTCGTCCTCTTGGTCACACTGACCGCGGGCAGAGTCACCTGACAGGTGAGGTTGGTGCCGTGGTCCTGGGGCCGCGGGGTGAGGGTCAGCACTGGGGAGCTGGTGATGTTGGGACCCATGTGGGACACAGAGGGCCCCACCCAGGAGAAGACGGGGGGCGTCCCGCGCTCACAGGCCCAGGGCACAGAGCAGGTCAGGGTGCTGGCGCGGCCGGGTACCAGGGTCCCCGGGATGAGGATGTCGGGACTGTGGGTCAGGTCTGGTGAGGAGAGGAGACAGAAGGATCAGGATGGAGGCTCTGGGCTGTGACCTTGAGGGAACCTCAGAGCCTGGCCCCGCTCTTCCCGGAGCCCTACTGCTCAACCCCTGAATCCTCTCAGGGCAGGTCCATCCCAGCTCTGCCCGCAGCCCTGTGACTTCCCCTCTGGCTGCTGCTGAAGCCCGGACCTTACCAGTCACACGCACAAAGAGAGGGTAATACGTGTAAGTATATCGTGTCTTTCCTTTCTCCAGCCGAAAGACAAATGACCCCTTATCCTTCTTCCTGGCATCTCTGATGTCCAGGGAGCAGTTGTTGGCCCCGGGGTCTCCAGTGAGGTGGAATCGGCCTTTGGCTTCCTTCTGCACCTGTCGATCTGGATCATTTGTGGCCACTGGAGCAATTTGGCTTGTAGGCACACCCTTTCTCCGGAACCAGCAGCCATATGCCGGATCCCACTCAGTCCCGTCTTCATCGGGGTAGCTGACCTCACAGGGCACATGGACACACAGGCCCTCCTGCACCGTCACCGAGCTCTGCACCTTCAGGGAGTAACACCCTATGCTCGCCCCGTCCTGCGCCCAGAGCAGCAGCAGCAGAGGCAGCAACAGCAGCAGCAGCGGCAGCATGTCCGGCTAGAGCTGCGGTCCCGCCCAGTGGAGTCTATTTAGCGCCACTCTTCTGAGGAACTCAGAGTTACAAGACCTTTAAGAGGCCCCACAGGAAGAGTGGTGCCTCCTTGTGGGAGGAGCTTCAGATTAGCCACTGTCAGGGCCCAGTCAGCCCTTGGGATCAGCCACCCACCATCCACATCCACTCCTGGGACCCGTGACCAGAGGTGCGACAGACTCCCCAGTTCGCCCCCCTGCCGGGACCCACCCTGTCTCCTCCCTCCCTGCTGAAGTTCTTCCCCCTGGGTGACATTTTCTGTAATGTGAAAATAGGTCTCCTCTGACTGGACCCCTGAGTCATCCCTGAGGCCATCAACATTTGTGGAGTCTGAGACCCACGGACGGAATGGACGGAGGCCCAGTCATGTGAGCAGGAAACCTCTTCTCCCGTGCTCAGCAGCCCCCAGGGTGGACAGGCCCTCCTCACACAGTGAGGTCAGTACAGCAGGCTGGGCACTGTCCTCAAGGGGCTACTGTCCAGTGGGGAAAACACAAATCTTCCAGCATCCAGTGCACCCAGAAGTGTCAGTGTGGGGCACACAGTTGGAGTGTAAGTTTGATCTCACTCAGGTTGGATGATCAGTCTCAGGAAGGCTGAGCAGAGGTGATACTGGGGTAGGGGTGAGCATTCTGAATGTTAAAACATAATGAGGAACTGGAGGGGAACCAGATTCACAAGAAGTCTGAGGAACTGAGGTGGTCACTCTTGTACAGCAGGGCTTGGTGGGGAAGAAAGTCAAGAGGGAACAGGCGTATTTTGAAAGAGGTAAACTTTTGTTCTGCAAGACTGAATTTCATGCTGGAAATGAAAGTCAGGGTATTATGGTTTATATTTAGATGTCCCCAAACACCTCCTACATGCATTTTGGGGGCTTTTAGGAGGTCACGAGATTTGGGGAACATGATACTCATCAATGGATTACTCCACTGATGAGTTTATACTTAAATGTGTTGTTGGAAGGTGAAGCCTGGTCAGAGGAGGTAGGCCGCTGGGGTGTGGCCTGGAAGGGTCTGTCTGCCTCCCTCTGCTTCCTGTTTACCCTACCATAGACTGTTTCTCTTCTATGATGCCCCTCTAGCATGCTCCCCTGCCTTGGAGCTAGCCAACTGTGGACTGAAATCTCTACAAACTGTGAGAACAAACAAACCTCTCTTCCTTTGAGTTGTGAGTTTAAGATATTTTGTTCCAGCAACAAGAAAGTAAGACGCAGGGCCTTGAACATGCTACACAAGCACTGTACCATCGAGCTACACACTCAGCCCACCAGGATAAGTCTCTTTACCACTGCTGTGTCTCACCAACTTGCCACCTTACTACCCCAGAACACAGTGGATCTGCCCTGAGGAATCTAGAGAAATGGAGCTAGGAGTGCCAACCTTCGGGTGTCTACCATCAGGGAAGGCCAGGAATTAGTGTGAAAAGAAACACACTCCTGAATTCAACCCGTTATTTTTAACGGTTTCGCACTGACTGGGAAGAAGTGGTGGAAAGCCTGGGAAGTGGAGCCTCCATTGGTTCCTGTCAGTATTTCTTGGAACTTCATGGGCAGTGGGGGATAAGAATACCTGACATGTAGATGAGAGTGCCCCTAGGAAAAACTCAGTGAATTCCAGCAAAATGATTTCCCTTCATCAGACGGGCCACCATGCATGCTCCAGGACCACCCACCTGTTCTCCTTTCCTATTGCGTAACCCATTCCCCTGAAGAAACCCTTAGGTGCACTTTAGTACTGATTGTCACCTTGCTTGTCCTGGAAGTTTTGTCATGTGAGGTAGCACTTTCAATACAATAGCATTGGACATGTTGGACTAAAGACTTTATATCTAGAAAAGTGCTTTGGTTCCTTCCATTCAATTTCATGGATCTTTCCATTCTACACCATCCACTTCCCAGAACTATTATACAGACTTGAGGGGAGGGTGTAAAGACTTAATCAACTGTGATGATTAAGAAGAGTAGGTGCCGGGGTTATGCATGCATAGCTGGCCCTCTCCAAACACACACACAAACACACACACACACACATGCCCCTGTGCACATACATGCACACACACATGCACACACACACACTCACAGCTTCTTGAATGTTCAGCTGGTATTCCATCCTGCAACCCTCTTGAGCCCCTCAGCCTGCCCAAACACTGTCCCACACGGGAACCGTTGCAGCGTCCCAGTGGTCACCCCAGTTGGGTCATGGCCCATCTGTTTCCTATGGTCTCCAATTTGTAAAGAAAGGCAGAAGAATGGGAAAGAAAGATCTGGACAAGCCACAGAGAATCCATATAGAGAAGAGGAACTTAGGACACAAGTCCAGAGAACTGGGAGGCCCTCTAGATCTACTTCCCTTATTTTCAGAAGACACTACTAAGGTCCAGCCTGGTCTGAATATTTGTATTTCTCCAAAATCCATAAGTCGAAATCCAGATGGCCAACGTGAAGGTAACAGGAGATGGAATCCTCTGCTTGGTAATTTGGCCATGAGGGAAGAGCCCTGATGAATATGATTAGTGCCTGTATAAAAGAGACCCCAGAGAGCTCATCTGCCCTTGCTACCACAGGAGGACTCAACGAGAAGTCATGATCTATATGA
Organism: Chinchilla lanigera; assembly: GCF_000276665.1. NCBI lineage: Eukaryota > Metazoa > Chordata > Mammalia > Rodentia > Chinchillidae > Chinchilla > Chinchilla lanigera. The sequence continues at coordinate 1,250,618 of NW_004955558.1, forward strand.
AACTGTGTCCTCACCAGACTCTGAACCTGCTGGTACCTTGATTTTTAGACTTGCTAGCCTCCAGAACTATAAGAAATAAATGTCTCTTGTTTATAGGCCACCCAGTTTGTGGTATCTTGCTAGAACTGTGGAAACTAAGACAGGAAAGTAAATTGCCCCAGTCACACCAGTGTCCAGTCTTTTGTGTCGCTGTCTGCCTGTGGAGCCACCTCATCAATCTTTGTCTAGCCAGAATTGATTGGGTTAGGTGGGAAGAATTGTCAAGTCTGTCCCATAGAATGATGGAAGAAGTTTCATTCATTCATTCATTCATTCATTCATGTATTCATTCATTCACTCATTCATTCTCAGTCAGGTAGTGAACTGTCAGCCTGTGCCTTGTAGTTTCCAGCAAAGAGGTAAATAGAACAGCTCCAGTGGTTCCTTGACGTGCATCAGTGTTTGGTTGGGAAACAGTCACTGAACAATCTCAGTGTCACAGGGCAGGGAGCCATGATGGGGTGAACCACAGACCAGGGATGGGTGGGGATCTCACAGTTCTGGAGCAGAAGGTGAGTTCTAAGTGGAGAATGGGCAGAGTGGACATGGCAGAGACTTTCAGGCAATAGTGAGGAATCTGAATTGCACAAGTGCCTTAGAAAGAGGAAATAGCTGGACTCTATGCTACTGCATTCCCTGTACTTCTATCTTTCATTGTGCAGCAGATCCTCAGCCACCCTCTGAGTTCCATGCTCTGTGTATGCCTCACCCTACTCTGCCCAGGGGACATCAGGTCACTGACCATGGGGTGCTCCTTCTGCTCAGGACAGATTCTGGCTCTGGGGATCCCTAGGCAGGATGACTGAATTGTTAGAGGTTTGATGTCTGCAGCCTGTGCAGGAGCCTGATCAGGCAGACAGGGGCCCAATGTCAGGGGGCCAGAGCATCAACATGTCAGATGTGCTAAAGAGTGACAAGGTCCACCTGGAAGGAGCCACTCAGGATGTAGCAAATCTTTCTGCCCCCATGTCTGTCCAACCTCAGGAGTGCCCTGGGACAACTTCAAGCTATTGTCCCAGTGCACCGGGCTGTTGTTGCCCATTCTAAAGGGGCTCCATCTTCCCAGGGTAAAGGGCAGGGTAAGGCTCACTTCAGTACTCAAATGCCCAGTGCCCGTGTGTGTGTGTGTGTGTGTGTGTGTGTGTGTGTGTGTGTGTGTGTGAGTTGTTCCTCTACATACACGTCTCCATTTACTCCTCCCAACATTCCTGAGCAAGAAGAGTAATGTCCTCATGAGACAGATGAGGCAGCTGTTGTATCACACCAGTGAGTACACAACTCAGCAGTGATCTGTGAAAGCCGCCATAGCCCTGGGCCCTATTGACCATCAATCTTGTGGCTTGTTTAACTTCTTTCACTCCTAGCCACCTTTAACCTAGAAGCACACAGGGACAGGTTCTGGAAGTGCTATTCCAGCCTGGCTGTGGATAGAATATAGAACTTCATAGGGTCTTCACAGAAGGCTTGGAATTACCACTTAAAATAATCCTTTTACTACTGAAGGTAGGAAAGTTAGTTAGACAGGTGAACTTCTGACTTTGCCTACTCCCTATTAGCTACAGCTTGTGTGGGCTACTGTTTAAGTTACGTATTTCTGCAAGGCAAAGCACCCAAAACTCATTTCAGTGTGTCTCAACCTGCTGTGAACCAGTGAGATCCCACATGGGCGGTTTCACTGTTAGCTTTGTTCTGGGATTTTTTTCAGGTAGTTACACTGAGATGGTGGCCTTCACCATCTGGACTGGACATGTAACAACTGCTGGCACAAAGGAGGGTAGTTGGGGTCACTCAGTGAGAGCAGGAGCCACTGGGTCCTGCGATAGGGACTGATGGTCCAGGTGGGCACAGAGTCCAGAGTGAAATGAATAGTGGCATGCAAATCACCCAAGAAAATGGCATTCCTAATCTTTCTTCCTTACCAAGACACTGTCCACAATCCTATGCCCTGTCTCCTAGGGTCATTTGCCTATTCACAGGAGCTCCATTGTCCCAGGGTAAAGGGCAGGATAAGGCTCATCTAAGTATCACAATGCCCAATGCCTGTGTGTGTGTGTGTGTGTGAGAGAGAGAGAGAGAGAGAGAGAGAGACAGAGAGAGAGAGAGAAAGAGAGAGAGAGAGAG
>NW_004955558.1:1252877-1255847 GCF_000276665.1 Chinchilla lanigera
TTCACAGGAGCTCCATTGTCCCAGGGTAAAGGGCAGGATAAGGCTCATCTAAGTATCACAATGCCCAATGCCTGTGTGTGTGTGTGTGTGTGAGAAAGAGAGAGAGAGAGAGAGAGAGAGAGAGAGAGAGAGAGAGAGAGAGAGAGAGAGAGAGAGAGAGACTATAGGGTCTTTCGATGCTATAACAAACAACCTGAGGCTGGTAACATACAAAGAGTAGAAGCTTATTTGGCTCACAGATTTAGAGGCTGGCAAGTCAAAGCGCATGAATCAGCATCTGCTTGGCTTTGGTTGAGGTCCTTCTTGCTGCAGTGTAATGGCAGGTGTGAACCTGAGAGTAGGGAGAGGGCAGACATATATGCTCTCCAGGGTCCATGCTGCTGCTGCCCCAGGGGTGCACAGAAAGGGGAGCTGCAGTGGAATCAGAAGGTTGAGTAGAGGTTGGGCTGTTTATCATCACCATGGTCATGCATGGAGATTCCTGCCCCCAGACACAGCATGGTCTTCATTCACAGTTGTAACCCTGGGAACACTGTATTTCGCTCTGCCTACCATAAGTGATCCTATGAAAGTACAGATCTATGAGGGGAAAAGGACCAACTTGATATGCAACAGGAACTAAGTTTTGAGTTAAAAACCAGTAGAGTGTTAGCAAGGTAACATTGAGTGGCAGGAAAACCAGTCCCTAAAGTTTGGTCCCTCCATTGGAGGGCTGGGATAGGGACAGTGGGGAGGTGCACATGGTTGCTAGGAGTGTGAGTCAAGTTTCTGGAATGGAGAAGAAGGGATCTCACTGAGGCTTCACAGCCCTGAGCCTCTGGCCACTTCTAGGCCTTCAGAACCAACACAAGTCTCAGATTAAAGTTGGCCCCTTTAATTCTAACTCTAGATAGGGCAGAAGTACTCAGCCCCTCTTAGCACTTAAGGGCCTATCTCTGGACTGCCAGAAGTGGGGTAGTCTCGCTCACCTAGTGTAGCAGATCCAGTGAAGAGGAAGTCCAGTGTGAGGAGGAAGCTGGTATCCCTGGCAGCCCCCTGAGGACCGGGGGCCAGGAGTCCTCCTGCTTCTCAGCTGCACACAGGCAGGAGGAGGAGCTTCCTGGGAAACAGGAGGGGATTCCATTCTGTCCCCAGGCCTGTCCTCTCCTCCATCTGAAACATCTGCCAGGCTGCAGCCCCAGCTCCTGTGAGGCTACTCATGTTGCATGGAGAGGCTCCAGGAAAAGTGCTAGGAGCTCAGCAGTTGCTAGGCCTGGCACATGAATCCCCCTCCATCCTCAGCCTCTCCACAGGACAGCTCCAGAACCCCAGATCCAGAGACCAGGTAGGGACTTGGGGCCTTTCCCTTCCAGGTCCAGCTCAGGGAAATGGGGGTTGTTGCTGTCAACCTCGTAGACCAGACACAAGAATTGGTTCTCCAGGCCAAACAGTGATGCACCATTGCTCAGGGTCTTCCTGATTGGAGGGTGTGGGAGTCACAACAGAGGGTGAAGCTGAGAGTCCTGCTTTCTTCCCCCAGTCCCCTCCCACAGAAGTCCCTTACTTCTCACTCTAACAGAAACCGGACATGTGACTGTCAGGCCCAGGGTCATACCCACCCAAATCCAGGCCTCAAAAATGGCTCAGAGACCCTAGAAAGAGCGAGGCAAAGCTGAGGTGGGAATCCAGGAGGTTGGTCAAGTGAACACATGGAAGGAGGGCAACTCAGATGGAGAACTGACTCTCAAAGGTGCTGAAACAGATGAAGGGTCATGGGGCCGTGGAGATGTGGGAGACACGATAAAGCGAGGAGCTTGGACAGGGGCACAAAGGAACCATGGGTGCAGCAGGGCCCACTCTGGGTGCATGGGGGCAGGACAACCTTCCCAGGCTGCCCATGAGGGACACAGACTTGAGGGGGAAGCTGGGAAGGAGGACAGAGAAATGGACAGGGTGGAAAAGGGCCACTTAAATGGGGAAGGCAAGCGGGGAGGACATCGGGGCTCAGGGAGGGACCTCCTTGAGAGAGGAGGAATAAGTCGCAGACTGCAATGGATGTGCAGAACCCATAGGGGTGGAGTAGGGCTCAGGAAAAAGAAGTAGGGGAGACCCAAGGGCAGAGCTCAAAGCAAAGCAAAGAAACGACTGGGCCCTCAATGCTGGTTTTATTCTCCCTCCATGAGGCGGAAGGAGCCCCACCCTCCTCGCAGCCCCCAGAAAAGCAGCACTTTTTTTTCTTACCTGTGCAGTTTCTCGAGAAACTGTTGACTGTCTTTGAGCGTGGAGCATCTGGGATAGAAAGGTGGAGGAGCTGTGTGTGATTCAGGCACAAGATGTTCAGGGGGCACTGACTACCCCTCGGGAGCAACAGAACCTGGGAGGGGATGCTGTGTGGGACCTGCCTCAGCCTTCTGTCTCAGCCAACCTGGACTGCAGGTCTTAAGCACCATCAGCCCCAGACTCTGAGCTCCTCCCTCCACACATCAGTTGTCCTCAGGGAGCTGGATGTCTCTACCCAGCACTTACAGGCGACAAGCTGGATGACTCTCTCACTCATTACACCAACTCTGGGAAAGGTCACCCGGCAGGTGAGAACGGTGCTGTGGTCCCACAGGTGTGGGGTGAAGGTGAGTACTGAGGACTGGTGGCTCTTGCGGACTGTAACATCGAAATTAGCTCCTTCGCAGGAGAACTTTGGTGGGGTCCCCTTCTACAGGCCAGTGGTATGCTGCACAGCCCGTACCCAGGGTACCCGGATGTCAGCATCTCTGGGCCCTGGATCTCAGCTGTGCCAGTCAGGGCAAGGGAAGGGAAAGGGGTAGGGCTGATGTAGTGGACTGATAACTGGTGGTCAACTTATAACCCCCAGCTGAACTAAGTAAGTGTGGTACTGGGTGGGGGAGGCCTACCTGAGGACTGTTGCCAGCAGCATAAGAAGCAAACCTGGAGAAGAAGAAGCAGGCTGTTGGGAGCTGAGAGAGGCCATGGGGA
>NW_004955558.1:1256431-1265115 GCF_000276665.1 Chinchilla lanigera
GCACTCTTTTGTATACTGTTCTTTGGGTGACTTATAAATAATCATACAAAGTATGTGTCCTGTATTATGTTGTTCCCCTTGCAAAATAAGCCCCAAACCAACACAGCTGATGTTCTGGAGGACATGTCTTGGGCTGAAGCTTCCCAGCATTCTTGGGGGCTCCCATGATCTTGGATAAGAAGAAAATCCACTGTTCTGGGCATTTACTTTACCTGTCACGTTCAGGAACAGATCCTGTTCTCGATAACTGTGTTCTGTGTGATGTCTTTTCTCTACTCAAAAGAAATATGACCCAGTGTCCTCCTTATTTGTATCTGTGATTCTCACAGAACAGTTGCAGGCCTGAGTGTCCCCAGTGAGCTGGAATGGGCCCTTGGTCTTCTCCTGCACTTCTTTATTGGGGTTCTTTGCAGCCACTGGAGCATCCCTTCCAGTGTCAGCTCCTTCTTGGAACCAGTAGCCATAAGTTCAGTCAGATTTTGTCCAGGAATTCCAAGAGCGGAAAAAACTGCAGAGCACAAAGACTTTATGACAAACTGGAACTATTTTTGCCTTGCACAATCCCTCCTGTACTATCATGAACCACTGCACTTTAATGCCATATCTTGAACTGTTAGTCGAATTTCCTGAAGAGAGAGAAAGAGAATGAGACTCTGGAGAAACTCTTGCAATTGTTTATGATCCACTAATCAGAGATATATTTACTCAACATGAGTAATCACTTGAAGCCTCTCTTCCTGAGAGGTCTTGAGTTGCATATAGGACCAACCCAGAATCCCTGGGGAATCCCTCCCCAGGATCTATGCTTTGAGTACTTGGTGCTGATGTTACTGTCCCTTGGGACCCCATCCTTCAACTTGTGATATCTGAGAGAATTGCAGTAAAGTTCCTGGGTTGGTTGGGCTTGGATCAAGAAAGTTTGTGGACAGAAACCTGACTGCATGGGAATAAGAACTTCCTGTGTCTGACCTCATCCTTCCACCATGAAAGCTCAGGAATTGAGGTTTGCCATGGGTCGATGGAGACTCCACTCCCAGGTGCTCCAGCAGGAGACATTTTTTCAGACTCTCGACTATTTTTCTTGAAAGGAACATCCTTGGGATTGCAGTGCCATGGACAGAAGAATAGGAGCTTCCATTTGAGAAGTGGTGGAATGGATGTTGGATCGCCCTCCTTCTACAGCCACAAAATGAGCAAAAATGGACTCCCTCTTCTCTGCCTCCCCTGTCTAGTTCTCAAGAAGCAGGCAGTAAGTGCCCTAGGTCCATAACTCTCCTGGGGATTGCTATTTCATACAGGAGTCCTGAAAGCTCTGGCACCCCACTAGTAGGGGACAATGAACTGGATGGCTCCCTTGACCACACAAGCTCCAGGAAGCAGTATGCATTATAGATGGTCCCATACTCATCACGGAGTGAGGACCTAGAAACGAGGTGTGTGCCTTAATCCTTCTCCTCACCCTTCTTATTCTCTTCCTTCTTGTTGTCATCTTCCTCCTCCTCATCTCCTTTCTTCTCCTTCTCCTCCTCCTGCAGGTACTGGGGATTGAAACCAAGGTTTTCACACTGAGCCACATACCCAACCCTTTTTTATTTTGACACAGGTCTTGCTGAGTCACTAAGTTGTCCAGGCTAGGCTCAAACTTGAATCCTTCTGTTTCAGTTTCCCAGAGCGCTGGAGTTACAGATGTGTGTCATTATGCTCACTGAAACCAGTGAGGAAAAAAATTGAAGATGACACGAATAAAAGGAAAGGTATCCTGTGTGCTCCACCACAGGCTCAGAGCCTTCATTTTCTATAGTGTGATGGACCCTCTCCTCCTCCCAACCTCATCTTGAACTGACTTGTGTGGGTTACAAATGAAGGTGGAACCACACACAAGGGGACACCTCTCCTCCCATGACTGACAGTGAGCACAGTGAGCCCCTGCAAGCAGGGACGGTGCTATCCATGATGCAGTGAACTCGGGAGGCTGAGCTTAAGTATCACCCAGTTCTGCAGAGGAGTCTGACCCCACAGGGTCCCACAGCTCAGGCCAGGTGGGCAACCATATAACCTAGGCTGGAAAAGAATTCTGGCCTGCCTGAGAGGATGAGGTTTTGTGAACAAAACTTTCTCTTCAGTGGAATGATCTTCTCTCATGCTCCTCTTCCTTTTCCTAGGTCATCCTGAGCTCTTCTGATGTCTAGGTGTCCCTATTTGTTGAAGAGAAGCTCAGACATAGGAAAGATCCTTGAACTTAAGATTGAAGATCCCACTGGGAATCTGATGAGTCAATGATTCCAGTACACGTGGGCAATACGTAGAGAGGCTGAGAAATGGAGTTGGGGACTCAGGGAGGGACCACCGCTTTCAACAATAAATATTTATAATAGTAAGGAGTATCCATAACTCTTATTTGCTGACTACTACATTTCAGAAGAGTTCTTCAAAACAAGTTTTCTCAAGCTGTGTGTGGTGGTGCACACCTATAATCCCAGCACTTGGGAGGCTGAGGCAGTAGGATTGCTGTGAGTTGAAGGATAGCCTGAGCTACATAGTGAGTTCAAGGCCATCCTGAACTATATAGCAGATCTGGTCTCAAAAAAAAGCTTTCTCATAAAGCTTTAATACTTATGATTTATACTTACTAAGCATATTCAGGACAATCTTGAAAGACAAGTTGACTCCCTCAGTTGTGTGTCAGCTGGACACCTGCTCTGTGCCAAGCACCGTCCTGAACATGAGAACACCTCCTGCCTGTGAGACAGTCTGTGATGTCATCGCAACCAGGTCCTGCTTTCAATCACCAACTTAGGACACTTATTTCTTCTGAATATTTGTTTTCTTAGCATTTTGATCCTTTGAGGTATCCTTTTGATCTTGTACCCTTCTATTTTCTCTTCTCAGCAATTATCCAGATTTCCAAATGTCCTTCTGTTTCCTTGCACGATGTGCACTATGTTTAATTAGTCCCTTGAGGGAGGGTGGTCTCTTAGTTTGTTCCCACTTTCTCTTGAATGAAAGAGATCACGGGACTGGATCCACTGTTCTACTCCTTTCTCATTTGACAACTGCACTAAACTTTCTAGAACTACGATCAGTAGAGCTTCACCTCCAATTTTCATTTTCAATGATCCACTCACTCATTTTCCCTGCAACAGCATCACTCAGCCAATTTCCCACCTGAGAAAAATTCACACAGCTGGGCATGGTGTGAGTCTGTAATTGTAGCACTGGGGAAGCTGAGGCAGTAGGATCATGACCAAGGCCACCCCGGGCTACATAATGAGACTCTGTCTCAAAAATCCCACAAAATTTCACAAAAGAATGCCACCTTCCTGGAGAGCATGTCTTTTGAGGCATGTGGAGGAGGAGCTGTGTACGTAAATTTTGGCTTTTGTTAGAAGGGGGAAGTGCAATGAATTTATAGCCCAAAAAAGGGGACTTATGTATCTACAAGGTCACATTCTTCCAGTAATCTCCTTTTTAACTTCCTCAAAAACACCATGAAGAGAGAAAACACAGAATTATGAAATCAGAGTATTGAGGTTCCTTTGTTTGCAACATGTTCTGTTTTCAGATTGGTAACTACACAAACGGTGACACTTTACATGCCAGTGTGTTTGCCACAAGTAAAAGAATCTTCATCCTAGCAAAAGCAATTTTATGAAAGAATTATGAGGTTTCCCACATTATAAAGAAGAGTAGGAAGTTTTGTTGGATAGGATGGTCCTCTGTGAGTCTCTTGTACTTTTATTCATTTTGCTAGATACACATAAAGTCTGGTATAGTGACTTCTCTTTACCTAGACAACTTCTCAGATTGTGTTTGCAGACAGAAACCTTGGAGGATAAGATAATAATATCTCCTTCTAGGACAAAGAGAAGCTCATTTACTGCTGGCTGTAAAGGAATGAGACTTTCCAGCTTTCTAGTTTTGCCACTTAGGGACCTAAAACTGAGTCTGAGTTGCCTCTGAGTTTTGTCCTATCAACAAAGTTTACTGATCTGCTCTTGGAGCCAAAACACACCGAGTCCTTATTTCCATATGTTCACTATGGGGCAGGATAGAGACCATTGAAACTCCTATTACAGACAAAAACAAAGCAATTGGAGAGTGATAGAGGTGGAAGAAGACCTGGAATGAAAATATTTTGCAAACAACAGAATCATTTTTAAGTGTCAAAACTACTGAAAGCTTATGATGTGTCAATCACTCTCCTGGGTGAAGAAAATAGACAAAAATACTTTCATCCAGTATCACAGGGCAGTGAAGACTTACCCTGGGAATGGGTAGTGGGGAAGCATTGCTCGGGGTACCAGAGCTGCACAGACACAGAATGAGGACAGACAGACTGGACACCTGTTTCTCCTCTTCAGGACAAGTTATCACGTGAGAGTGGTCAGAGATGTACAGTGTAGGCAGGAGAGCTTGCTAACTAACCACAAAGGTATCAACTCACGATGACACTGAAAGAATTGGTGGGAACCCTGCAGCTTTCCAATGTCATCCTGAAGAGTTGCATGCATCTAGAGTAGGGGAGGAGGAAGAGTGGGCTCCTGGATTGAGAAATCATCCTTGTATAGTGAGGTGAGAAAAACCTCAGAGAGGAGAAGAGGGTGGAGGCCAAGAGGCTGGAGGACACCAGGGTGAGGGTCCTAAGAGAAGAGAAAGAGGATAAAACATGATCTGGAGGAGGAGGCATGCAAGTGTTGGAAGAGGAAGTAACATGAGCCATTTTCAGAAAGGGAAAATTGCAAAACCCATTGTTTCTGGGGTGTGGGGCATTAGAAGGAGACATCCTTTGTGACACTGAGGATCTTTGCTTGGACAGTTGTGGTTGTTTCATCATTAAGAGTAGAAAATGTGATAGTGTGGGGCTCTGAGTAGACTGGAGAGGACAGAAAGCTGTGACAACCATCAGGGGACAATCCTGAGCAATGAGCAGAGAGGCAAAGGGCCACAGCTGAGCTGTGGAAACTCAAATCCAAAGGGTCCTGGGCTGGGAGGAACAAGGGATAAACACAGAGAGGTAATCAAGAGCCTTCAGACAGATTCCTCAGAGACAGGGAGCAAAGTCCAAGGGGTGAGTGGGTGTTTCCCTTTTACTGACCTCAAGTCTCCAGAGGCCATGAAGCTCAGCTGTAAATACACAGCTATTCAGGGTGTTTTTCAGTATGAAGGTGTAGAACCCTAAGACATGGCCTGAAATTACCTTGAGAGCCTGAATGAATCAAACTCAGCAGAACCTGAGGAGTAGGAACAGGATGTTGTGGACCTAGATTAGAAGTGAGGAGTACCATCAGCAACTGCAGAGCAGACCAGACTAATGAAGACGCTGGAAACTCCTCAGTTACAAAGTGTTCACAAGTTACAGCTGGACCAGCTTACCATGTCTAGACTATCCTGCCAAGATTCCTGGTTATGATCAGTCCATTTCTACTTCCTCTTCTTACAACACTTAAATTCTTTCACTACCAGTCACTCAGTGAAAGAGGGCTGAGCTTGCCTGCTGTCTCCTTATCGAAGCTGTGCTACAAGTTGGGTAACATGCCATGCCCCACCGCGCCTTTTCACAGAAAAGGCGCCAGCCAGTTTCTGTGAAACACTTAGGACAGAATGATTCAGCAAAGTGGAATTGGTCTTGACCAGTCTCTCCCACCCAAGATACATGGACATGGGGAGGAAAGTGGCACTGATATCCTTCCACAATCCATTTGCCAGAATCCAGGCATAAACTACCAAAAGCATTGACCCCTTCGTTTCATTTGCTCTTCTCTCAGAGATGCAGAGGTTACAGTCCCTCTTTCAAGGAAATGATGGACAAGCGAGTTCTCTCTGTGGTCCCCACAGCTTAGCAGATTTCACACAGTGGATGAGCCCAGGGATTCCCAGGCTGCAGCAGGAAATGAACAGTACACTTCATAGAATCCTGGGAACCTCAAACATGAGTGAATGCTGCATTGACAGGAATAAAGGTGGGAGCCTCTCAGAAGGTCCTGGCATAAAACCTGTCAGAGTCTTCAGGTTTCCAGGTTCTAATGACCATAACACATAAATGTGAGGTGTCCAGATCAGGGAAGAGGAGGAAGGAAGTAATGTGGGCATGAAAGGGAAGAGGAGGAGGGAGAGAAGATGGAGGAGGGAAGAGAAGGGAGAGGAAGAAGGAACAGGGCTCATCTCCCCAGATGTGACTACTACCCAGGACCTCATCCATCCAAAGTGTCCTAGCCCCATCCATCCTTGGCCTGCCCACATCCTGCCCATTTGGTTTGGAGCCCTGCATATCTTGTGCACACTCCCACATGCCATAATAGGTATCGGATTAGTTCTCTGTCTTAAGCAGTGCTGAGAACCCACACACTGGATTCCTTTCTTCAGGATGTAGACGTTCTCTGGCCTTCACCATTGTGTGCTGTCAGCATGTTGTGATCACAGTGAGTTATGACTAGTGTTGTGGAGCTCAAGTGGGAGCAAAGACCACTTTGACATCCACTATAAAGATGAGAAGATCAAGGGAGGGGAGGCTGTCCCTGCATCAGCATGTGAGTGTGAGATACCCCCGAATGACCAAAGCTCTTACTATAAACGGTATATTAATTATCTGTTCCCGTATGACAAAGTACAGCAAGACCCAATGGCTTAAAACGAACATTTTCCCCAGTGTCTTTGAGTCTGGAGTCAGAACCCAATTTTACTGGCCCCAAGACATAGTGTCTGTAACAAGCTTCATTCAAGATACCAAGTGACTCTATGATCATCCAGAGGATTGTAGGGAAGGATCCACTTCTAGGATACTCCCTGGTTGCTGGCAAGAGTCAGTTACTCAAAGTGGTTGGACTGAGCACTTCAGTCTGTTATTGGTTATTGGGTTAATGCTGTCCACAGTTCCTAGAAATACAAGTATCTCCATAAAGCAGTGCAACAACTAGAGACCATACTCATAAGTGACATAAATCAGACCCTCATGTGTAAACATAGTATCGTCTCCCTAGTGTAAGAAACTGAAATAGTAAATAAAATCCAAAAGGTACAATAGATATTGTGAAAGGGAAAGAAACTGCTAGGGAAATGAGAAAAGAAGGAAGGAAGGGAAAAAAGTATATATATATATATATATGACAGCTGAGATAATTGTACTTCTAATTTCTATGAGTTCATTGAAAGGATCAGTTAGTGCTTAATTTTTTACCAATTTTGCATGCTTATATCCAGTAGTCTGAACAACTACTTTGAGGATAACAATATGTAATATAACAACCATTGTTGATCTCCCACCATCTTGTTTTGAAATTCTGTATTATTTTTATTGGTTCTTTTCTTATTTTTTATTCTCTTTAAAATTAAAAACAGTCTGAAAGAAAACAGCACATGGCATGATCTCCTTTAATAAACCGAGAAATCCAGCATGAGAACAGGCCAGATGCAGTATTTTATGCTGTGATCTTGGTAGTAGCACCTGTCACCCTGGCCACCTTCACTGTGTTCTGCTCATTGGGACGCAGTTATGAGGGTCAGCGCCCACTGAGATTAGGAAGTTATACAAGGTGTCTCTGTGGTTCAGATTGGTTTTTCTCCAAACAGTTCATGTGCTGGAAACTTAGTAACCCTGTGTGTCAATGTCAAACTTGCTGGAGCCTTACAGGCAAGGGAGGTTGTAATGCAACAGGCTCAGTGGGCCACTACCTTCACAAGAGATTAATGTAGTTCCTGCAGAAAGTCAGTTCCCACAAGCACTAATTGTTACAAAGTTATTTCACCCTATGAAGTTGGCCACTTCTGCATGTGGCCAGTTCCTTCAGTTCTCTATTATTGTTTATCCAGCCAACAGGGCCCTGCCCAAAATAAAAACAGATGCTGCTACTGGATCTTAAACTTTCATCCGCCAAAACTATGGGCCAAGTAAACCTACCTTCTCAGTACATTGCCCGTGCTTGTGTATTTGCCATAGCACTGAAAATCTGTGTTGCAAGATGAAATTAAGAGCTGGTGATCGGTGCTGAGGATTTAGCTCAGCGGCACAGCGCCTGCCTGGCAAGCGCAAGGTCCTGAGTTCAATTCCCGGTACGGGAAAAAAAAAAAAAGAGCTGGTGATCATAGAGGCCATCTTAGAAGGCTGCACAACACAATCAGTAATAAAACGTGATGAGACCATAGTTGGAGGGAGATCTTCTGGAGAGGGAGAGGAACAGAGGAAAAAGTGCTCTTAACCGGCTTGGGCATGCAGAATCCTAAAAAACCATGTGGGGATTCCAGAGAGGAAGCTGAGAATCCTGGGGAGCGAGAATGTAACCTGAAGTAGGACAACAACCACAGGGATGGAAGTTAGGGCCATGTGAGAGTTACGGAAGGATACTAAAAAATCATATATATATATGAAGTATTGGGCAATCTGTAAGACCAGTCCCCATTTTCTTAATAAAAACAATTCAGTGTCCTGAGACAAAGTAGGAAATTATTCTAGACAGAGATATAGAAAATATATCATCCAATGCCACACATGGACCTCTACTCCTGGCGGGAAGTCATGCCAGTAAAACGCTCCAATTGCAACAATCAGGGAACCCTTCCGAAGTAAGCCAACAATATCCAGCCAGTGTTTGCCCACAGTTTGAGCTTGCCTGCACAACCTCTTGTAGAAGAAAAATCAACAGAGATTTCAGCATTTGGGGGAACAAGTGCAAAAAAAAAAAAAAAAAAAA
>NW_004955558.1:1265238-1277204 GCF_000276665.1 Chinchilla lanigera
AAAAAAAAAAAAAAAAAAAAAAACCTGAAAATTTCCTGAAGTTGTTATAGGACTTCAGAAGCAGAGCTGCTTCCTCAGGCACACTGATGGCCTCTTTCTCAAGAGACTCACTACGCACTGAAGCTGGAAATGTGACTGCAAGTAGAGTTTCTTTTAATGAACTCTGATAATACCCTTTTTCAGAAGCCTTTAACCCTAAGTGGCTTCTGGAGATGGTCTGATAAAAGACCACAGGACAGAAGAATTTGTGGGGATATAAGATTGACCTCGGATTGTTCCCGTAACATCACAGACCGTGCCAGTGTCCAGGACGCTGTCTCTTCGTGAAAGGCAAGGTTTCTTCTGCTTCTTCCCTATGATGCCCCCTGGAGGGAAAACACGGACCTGAGCCCAGAGGTGGACAGCACGGTGCTGACTCTTGTGTATGATTCCCAGCGAGATGGCAGAATCCACCCCTGGCGTCCTAGGAGAAAAAGCAGAAGCCATCTCACAAGGTCATGGATCAAGCTACAGCCAGATCCCCTGAGCAGGTGAGGATTAGGGAAGAAAAGTTTCTTCTTGTCACACCAGAGACAGAAAAATGAGGCACCTGATGGGAGGAAGGAAGGTGAGAAAGGTGAAGAAAGGAGAAATGGAAGAGACAGGAGTGGAAGGAAAACACGGTGGACAGAGGAAAGGAAATGGAAAAGTAGAAGAAGCTGGACTCATGCCTCCAGGATTCTGCAATGTCCAGTAGCCCCATCCTCCCACTTACTCTGAACTGAAAGACTCAAAGGACTGTATTGTTTGTTGGTCCAGTGAGTACAAAGTTCAGCATGAGAATACATTGGGCACATTTTAAAAACTATTTTAATGGGATATAATTGGTGTCCAGAAAATTACGTACATTGAAAGTATACAGTGTACTCAGTTTTGAAATATGTATACATCCAGGAAGGCATCATCATGATCATAATGAAGATAGCCTTCGATGCCTACTTTTCTCATGCAGTCAGGAATTCCTTCCTTCTGCTTCACCTCACCCTCAAACTCTGATGTGCCGTAACCACTGATGTGCTGTCAAAATGGGTTGAACTTTATTCCCTGATTTAATGTAATTTGCACCCTACAGGATGGGCTTCTCCACACTCTTACATTCAGTATAACTGACCTTTATTCCTGTGGTACCATGTCTTAGCAGGGTTTCTTTATCCTTTTAAAAATTATTTTGAAGTAGTGTACCTCTAATGGATATGTGCAGCTTCACCTGGCATTGAGTATATAAGGTGTTCCCAATGTGAGTGATCAGTGTTGTAAATATCCACGCATAAATATCCATGCATATTATAAATATCCATGCACAGCCAGGTGTGGTGGCACACGCCTGTAATCTCAGGACTCGGGAGGCTGAGGGAGGAGGATCTTTGTGAGTTTGAGACCAGCCTGGGCTACAAAGTGATCTCAAGCCCAGCCTGAACTGCATAGTGAGACCCTGTCTCAAAAAGACAAACAAAAATCCATGGACAAACCTCTGTGCAGACTCACGCTCCCCTTTCTCCTGGGCACACACTTAGGAAGGGTCCGGACAGGTCATATGGTAGGCATGTGTTTAGCTTTTTCAGAAACTGGCACAAAGTTGTCCAAACTTGTTGCTGAATTTTGCATTCTGGCCATCAGTGTCCAAAATTTCTGCTTTCTCCACAATTCTCCAACACGCAGCAAACCTAAACTCTTTCATTTCAGCTGTTCTTTAGAATTCTCTCACTGCAGCTACATTTCTATTTCTGTGATGACTAATGACAGAGTATGTTGTCATGTAGTTATTTTCCATCTCTACCTCCTGAATGAAGTCTTTATCTAAGACCTCATTCAATTTGTATTAGATTGGTTTCTTATTGAAGTTCTTTTGAGGTGGGTATTGATTTCAGGGACACTGGGGATTGAACCCAGGGCCTTCATACTAAGCCACGCACCCAGCCATTTTACTTTTTATATTGAGAAAATGTTGCTAAGTCACAGGTTGCCCAGCCGTTTTTTGTATGACTGTTTGTTTATTTATTTGTTTGTTTGTTTACAGAGGAAAGAGAATTCAGGGAAACTATACTATACGTCTGAGCTAAATCCTTAGCACTTTTAGAATTCTCTTTATCTTGAGACAATATCTTGCTGAATTGCTCATGCTGACCTTCAACTTGCCATCCTCCTGCCTCAGGCTCCTGAGCAGTTAAGATTATAGGCGTGAGACGCCATGTCTGAATCCTACTGGGTTTTGAGTATGTACATAAAGATAGAGAGAATATATACTTTTCCTGAGTTTGTATTCAGCAAATAAATATATTTGGGTTTATTGGAGCAGAACACTCTCATATACATTCTGCATATCTGTACTACACTCTGCAAGTTCTTCATCAGATATGTGATTTTGTAAATATTTCCTTGAAGCCTCTGGATTGTTAAGTGAATTCTTCATCCCCACTCCCATGTGCACCCCCAGTTTATATCACAGCAGCTGCAGGCCATCATATTTGAAGTTTAGGAAGCACCAGAGTCAGGCGCAGCCTAGCCATCCCAGTGTCACCTGTTACTGACATGCGGCAGCCACAGACCTGGATTTCCATACAGGAAATAGAGATAAGTTTCTCAGGACATGAGCCTCTCTCAGGATGCAAAGAGGTGGATGAGAAGCCAATAGTCCCTGTCCACCCCTCTCCCTACCAGAGCCCATGCTGGCTCACCTCCCTCTTCCTGAGCCCACACTGGTTCCCTCAGTCCGAGTGCTGTAAACCAAGTCCTTTAAACCCTGAGAAAGAGCTGGCACAACTCGGTAGTATATAAAGGAGGCCCAAGATTTAAATTGGGCCTGCCTGTGTTGAGCCTGCTGGAGCCCAGCAAAGCGGGACAGGGCCGATTTCATGGGGCCTTCTCCAGAACGCGGTTCCTTAGCACTGCAATGGGCCCTTTCATCGGGAGAGATCCACGTGGCAAAACACTGAGAAGTTAGAGGTTAAGCCCAGCAAAGGCCACCAGCTCAACGCAACTGCTTGAAACAGCTCAGAGCAAACTAGCAATGAAGCTGTTCAGCTGATTTACAGCAGAGTTAGAAAGAATCTAATGAGTTTTGCATTCTTTATTGTGTGCTCCAACCCACTCTGCCCCAGCAGTCAGGGCACTGGTCATAGGGCTCTCACTCTTGCTTTATTGTGCAGCAATTGAAATGGCCAGATGAAATCTTCTGTGATCCAAGAAAATGGCATCTTTAAAAAACATAGAAAGTGACATCTTCAATATTTCTCTCTTAACAAACACTGTTCCAGCATCTGTCTGTTCTGACAGCTCAGGTTACTTGCCTCTTCACAGGAGCCCCTGTCATCCTGGGATAAAGAGCAGGAAAAGGCCCAACACAGTACTCAGAATGCACAGGTGTGTGTGTGTGTGTGTGTGTGTGTGTGTGTGTGTGTGTGTATGTGTGTGTGTACAAGATATGAATATATATATTCTGTTTTCTGATGCTATAACAAACAACCTGAGCCTGGCAGCTTATAAAGAGTACATGTTAATTGGCTCACGGCTTGAAGACGAGGAAGTCAAAGCACATGGCAGCAGCATCTGCTCAGCGTTGCTGAGGTCCTTACTGCACTGTGTCATGTCTGAGGGCACCACATGCTGAGATGGAGCAAGCATGGCAGCTGAGCTCTCTCTTCCTCTCATAAACCCACTAAAGCCATGATAAAGTCTCTGCATTCACACCATCTGATCCTACCTGCCTCCCAAAGGTTGCACATCCATGGGTCTTTGGAGATTAAGTTTCTATCACATTGACTTTTAGGGAACAAGTGGACACCATACCAAACACAAACACACAGCAATATCTATGCTATGGGTCTTTGACTCAGGAGAAACCTAAGCCCTCCAGCCAGTAAGAGGCAGGCTCAGAAAGCTTACATGGGCCACATTACCCACTCCCACGTCATCGCCAGGAGAGCAGGAGCACTTAAGTGTGTAAGCAAGAGAGTCACAGAGAAAGGCAGACATATCAGCGCTCTCAGGTAGCCACTCTGCTGCCCTGGGAAGAGGACACAGGGCAGCTGAAGTGGAATCAGGAGAGCAGGAAGGAGTTGGGCTGCTTCTCCTTGGTGTTGTCATGTCAGGTCCCCAAAGACAGCATGACCTTCACATGTGTGACCCTGGTGAAGTGTCACCTGTGTGACACTTTCCTGGGAGATATATAGGAGCACCATTGAAAGCACAGATCATGAAGGAAATGTCACTCATCTGCTGTGCATTAGGATCAGGGACTTTAGTTTTAAAAGAAATCCTAGTATTATCAAGGTAACTGTGGAGTCGCCCTCCCTCAGAAGGCTGCGATGGAGGACAGAAAGGAGCAGGGATCTGAACAGAGGAGACACGCAGTAGTCAACAGGGTGTGAGCTGAGACTCTCCAGGGAGAAGGTGATGGTGATAACCATGCACAGGTACCTCTGGGCTCCATGTGCATAAGAAAGTCCCAGGTCTAGGAGTATCAACCTCAGAGGGCTCACCCCATGCCCCAGGCTTCTCTACATCCATAGAGTCAAGATGGATCTCAAATCAGAGTTAGACCCTTTCATTCTAGCTCAAGACAGAACACAAAAACTCAACCCACCTGGGAGTTGGGGACTGTTGCAGTTTGTGTCTGGATGTCCCCCCAAAGCCTCATGCAGTCATTGGACAGGTTTTCAGAGTTTATAATTGATCCATGATCCAATGTTGGGATTATAGGTGTGAGCACTACACCCACCCTGGGGCAGATAGTTTGCACATGTAAGGGAGAGAAAGAGGCTGCTTGCTTTCATTCCTTCCTTTTGCTCTGGCTGCTTTTGACTATCTTCCTACACCATGACCTGTTGCCCTCTGCCATGTGCCACTCTGCCTTGGAGCCAGCCAAGTATGGACTGAAACCTCCACAAAGTGAACTAAATAAACCTTTCCTTCCTTAATTTTGGGTGTCGGGTATTTTGTTCCAGCAACGAGAGAAAAGTAACCAAGACAGAGACCTATCATGGGAAACCCTGATGAGGGCAGCCCTGCTCCACTGGTGCAGTCGATTTTTGCAAGGCCAAAGATGAGGATGAAGCCAGCCCCCAAGGGGGATTCGCAGATGCATGTTGTGACCCAGGGACTAGAGCCCTCCTGCTTTTCAGCTGTACACTGACAGGAAGACAGAATTCCTGGAAGAGGAATAAGGCAGAGGTTTGCTCTCATGCAGACCAGGTGCAGGGATTGGCCCTCTAGGATAGGCGGTGATGTGCCACTGCTCACAGACATTGGGGACAGAAAAACACAGAAGGTGCAGGTGAGAGGACTGCTCATTCCTCCTTTCCCACTCAAACAGAAATGGCACACGTGACAAGCCTGTGGACATTTGTAAACAAACCCAGTGGTCAAAAATGGCACAGTGGCCCTGGAAGGAAAGAGGCTGAGTGGAGATGGGCAGGAGGAGCTTGGTCACGTGAACACTTGGCAGGAGGGCATTTCAGGTGGAGAAGTGGTGTTCAAAGGCAGTGAGTCAGCCTGGAAGATGAAGGGAGCTGTGCATTTATCTGGAATCTGCCACTGGTCAGGGAGGTTTGGTGCATAGAGAAGTAGGGAGCCCGCTGGAATGCACAGAGCGGGGAAGGGTCAGTGCCCACTCTGGGGTAGAGCAGTCTCTCTGCTGTGGTGAGAGGGGTGCAGACTGGAACGGGGAGGAGAGAGAGAAGGATGGAACAGTGTTCATGAGAGAAAGGGCCAAGCAAGTCCTGTGAATGGAAAGCAAGGGACAGGGGAGGGAGGGGAAGAGAATGAACTTAGTGATGCAGTTCTATGATCTGACAGTTACACTGAACTGTGGGCAGCCTGGGTGAGAAAGAAGGAAGTAAACTAAGGATTTTCATTCAGAGGTAGAGATACCATGGCCTGAGTGGAGCTTAGGATTGAAAGGTGGGGAACCTATTAGGGCAGAGCTCAAAATTGAGCAGGGAAAATGATGAGCTCAACTAGGGGACAGGTAGAGAGGATAGAGTAGCCTTGGGCAGGGCTGGGAGGTACACATGCTTGGGCTGGTGCCAGTAAAGGGACATGATAGGAAAGAGATCGAGAGAGAGTGGTTGCATCGGACATGACAGTGGAGGTCAAGAGCTCTGGGAGACTCAGAGCACTGGAGGGGACACAGAAGTGGCACAGAGCCTGGCTGAGAGGACGAGGGCCGAAGGGGTCTGCTCCTGTCAGATTTACATGTCACTTCTTTCACATCTGGGTTTATCCTTCCTCCAGGAGCGGGAAGGAGATCCCACCCTCACCACCATAACCAGAAAAGCAACAGTTTCCCACCTGTGCAGTTGCCCCTGAAAACATTGACAGACACCGAGTGTGAAGCAGGATAGGATAGAATGATAGAGCAGACCCTCTTTCGGGCATAAGTTACACAAAGATCACTGGCTTTATCCCACAGGAATAACAGCCTGGCAAAGGGCTGCTGTGTGAGACCTCAGCCTTCCCCAACCTGGGCTCTAGGTCCCAAGCACCAAGAGTCCCAGACTCCGAGCTCCTGCCTTATGATACCTTATGATACATCAGGGACCTGGATGTTCCCTCTCACCCCTCACAGGAGACATTGAGCTTGATGGCTCTCTCCATGGATATGCCAACACTGGAGAAGGTCACGTGGCAGGTGAAGGATGGTGTCGTGGTCATGTGGCTGGAGGTATAGGTGAGTACTGAGGACCGGTGGGACCTACAGTTGTGGAATGGATGCCAGTTCCTTCGCAGGAGAAGTTTGGTGGGGTCCCCTTCTCACTGGCCCATAGCATGCTGCAGAGCACATATCTACGGTACCTGGATGTCAGCATCTCTGGAACATGGAGCTCAGCTGTGTGGGTCATGCCCAGGTTGAATTTCTGGAGGTAGGTACCCCAGGATGGAAGATCTCAGCTGCCTTGCATTGCTCTTGTGATTGTATGCAGGGAGGAAAGCTCTTTTTGGAGGTATTTAACATAATTACTACATGCAGGACCAACTTCTGAGCTCAGTAATTGTGTTTTATGTTTCAACCTCTCTCCAGTTGAAAGAAATTTTCCCCAGCATCATTCTTATTTGCATCTGTGATACTCAAGGAGCAGTTGCAGGCCCGAGGGGCACCAATGACCTAGAATTGGCCCTTGGTCCTCTCCTGCACTGGTTTTGTGTTTGTAGCCATTGGAGCATCCCTCCCAGTATCAGCTCCATGCTAGTGCCAGTAGCCATACATTGAGTCAGATTCCCTCCAGGAAACCCAAGGATAGAAAACAATGCAGGGCACAAAGACACACCATTCCTCCTCTACTATCACAGACTGCTGCACTTTAAGGCCATATTCTGAATCCCCAGCAAAAGCCCCTGGGCTGAGAGAAAGAGACTGAGACTCCAGCCCCACTTTCTGACCTGGACCCCTTCTCTGACTCAAAGAACACTGTCATTATATCCCAGTGCAGCCATGATGATATGCCTTCCTGCATTCTTCATTTCAAGAGTTCTTCAGTCTTCCAAATGTCATGAGAAGGGGAAGAGGTTAAAATACGACCTGGAGCTGGGGCCAGGGGAATGTTGGTAGAGGAAGTAATCGAGTCCTTTGCAGAATGGGAAATTTGCAAGACATAGTTTCATGGGGTGTGATGGGCGAGAGGGGGGCATCTTTACAACTACCTGGTTCCTCATTTAGATAATCCTGGTGATCCCTTCATCAAGTCTGAAAAAAGTGATTTTCTAGGGCTTCCTGTAGACTAGAGTGGATAGAAAGATGTGAGAACTTCACAGGAGAGCCATGAGAAACAAGCAGAGAGAAGAGGACAAGGTATAAGCTGTTGGAACTTGTTCACAAAAGGCTCTGGGTGGGAGAAAAAAGAGAATAGACCTAGAGAGGTTAGCAAGGTCCATCAGACAGTGTTTTCTTGGCAGGAAGGACAAATGCCAGGAAAATCAGAGACTGTTTTCTCATCTTTTACATCAGTTTTCAGAGGTCTTGAGACTCATCCAGATAAGTCCCAAATGTCAGAACTGAGCCACTGTTCAGGCTGTGTTTTAGGACTCAGGCTCAGAGCCCTAATGGCTGAGTGGCAATGACCTTGATATTCTGGAAAACCGAAAAGTCTTCAGTGAGCCCAAGCTGAGGAACAGGTGTAGGACTTTGTGGACCTAGGGCAAAAGCAAAGGTCCGTTCGTCTTTGGCTCCACAGGCCAGAATAACGGAAGGACTGGAAAATCCTCAATTGCAATATGTCCATAAGGCACAAGTGGAGCAGCTTACACTGTGGACTTTCCTACCAATGCCCCTGGTTTTGACCAATCTACTTCCATGTTTCTTTTCCTTTGAGCATTTAAATTTCTTCATCATCATCCAAACAGTGAGGAAGGTTTGAATATACCTCCTGTCTCCTTATCAGTTCACCATAGTAAACTTCTTTTTGTCAGAAGTATTGGCCACAATATTGGCTTCTAGGCATGTCAGGCATGAAGCCTTGTTCAGTGACTGCACAGCTGCGTTCATAGTTGGGTGGCATGCCAACCTTCCAGAGCTCTTGGACCAGAATATGATGGCAACCAGTTACCGTGAAGAATCTAGAACAGTTATTTGGCAGAGGAGTTGTTGTTGACCCCACTCTCCCATTGGAGGTTCATGGATATGGGGGAGGAAGTGGAAACGGGTATCTTCCTGCTCCATAGTACCTGCCAGAATCCACTCCCAAATTACCTAAAAGTCTCACCACCCCATTCCCATTCTCCCTTGTCTTGTGAACCCAAGTATCAGAGTCTGCCCTTCAAGACTAGAAAAGTGAGTTTTCCCTAGGCTCAAAGTAGCTCTGTGGATTTCATCCGATGGGTAATTATAGTGACTGTGAAGATGCCAAGGTAGATGAGCAATGGGCCTTAGGGATTCCTTGGATCCAGGCATATCAGGAAGGGTCCCATCAGTGAGAATGGAGGAGGGTACCCTGGCACGATACAGGTCAGATTATAGGGGTGCAAGGTTCTAAGGAATGCCAGGGGCTGATCAGACTCCCGGAAACCTGTAGGGGGAATGGCAGGGAATAAAGAAAGACCAAAAGACAAATTTCAACGTACAAGGAGACTGGGAGGAACCTACCTCTCTTGAACAAGCACACCATTCTCCAACGTTGGTCCACTTTTTTTGGCAGATGAAGAGCACGGGAGAAGGGGTGGTGTATTTTCCTGGTAGACAGGGAAAAGCAACTGTGGTGGACAGGGAAAAGTGAATGGAGAACAAATTCTCCATATCAATATGCCTGCATTCTTTAGGTTGTCCTCAGCAGATGTTATCTTGCCTAGCAATGGTGCAGCTATGAGCCTTCTCTGCGCAGCCAGAAAGCATGGCAGCAACATACTTCTCTGTTCTGAAAGCAGATCACACTGACCTCAAGGCCACAGGACCCCAATCACACAGCCTGGTCCCCAGCATAGTAAAATATTTCTTATCCCCTGGTCCCCAGCAAAGGAATGCAGTACTTAAATGTCAGAGTCTGGGTCAAGACTGAGGAGGAGATGGAACACCGTGGATACCAGAGGGGGAACAAGGCTGTAATGCTCAGAGTGGCCTCCTTTTCATGACCTGAACTCTGACTTCCGCATCCTAAAAGAGGTTAAGATTAAGCCTGACGCATCTTTGGTCTACCCACGTCCTCCCCTCTTGCTTCAGGACCCTGCATCCCTTGTCCATGGTTCCACTTAACACAAGGTGTGTCAGTTTTTCCAGTGTCGTAAACAATTCTGATACCCAAGAAGCTGGATTTCTCTCTTCAGGATACAGAAGCTTCCTAGCCTTCATCAGAATATGCTGTGAGCATGTTGTGATCATAGCGACAGTGATGGCAGGTGTTGTAGAGCTCAGGCAGGAGCAAGGACCACTCTTGAATGTGTCTTGAATGTTTCTGTGGGGAAAAACTCTGACCATCAACATAAAGATGAGAATACTGCTAGGAGGAAAGCTGTCCCCGACATCAGGATGTGAGTGTGAAAGAGCCCCAGTTTATCAAAGCTATCACTGGGAACAGTATACCTGGGTAATAAATTATGGCAGGGCTAAAATCATGAAACAAAACTATCTCCCAGGACCTTTTGGAATCAGAGTCCCCAGTTTCACTGGCTGTGACATAGTGTCTGTCACAAGCTCCAATCAAGACATGAACCGATTCTGTAATCATTTCAAAGCTTTGGAGGGAGGGTCCAAATACAGGATGCTTCCTGTTTGCTGGCAGAAGCTAGTTCCTCAAAGGGGTCAGGCTGAAGACTTCACTTTCTCACTGGCTATTGCATTAATGCTTCCATGAATTCCTGGAAATATTGGTGAGCTCCATAAAACAGCTCACACCATGATTTTCCTTCCCTAAAGTGAGAAGTCAAGTGTGAAAACAGGGTAGAATAAAACTTTTATTTGTGATCCTGGTAATAGCATTTATAAACATGTTTCCATAATGAATTATGCTCAAAAAGCAAAGGCTTACTGTACAGTGAAAGTTGCAATATGTGTTTTGAAATATGTATACATCCAGGAAACCATCTGTACCCATCAGTGTTTACTACAGAAACAGATATAACACAAGATATACAAATGTACAAGAAATTACAAGTCTGGCTTATAATGGTCAGCCACAGAGTTAGATAAGAAACATACAGAGGGTGTCTGCATGCTGGAGATTGAAGAGTCCAGTCCGAAGTCTGGAGCTCAGTACAGTGTTCCATGCAAGTCCATATCAGGAGGCGGATGGGTCTGCAATGGAATGCTGAAAAATCTGCAACAAAGACTGAAGAGTCTACACAAGAAGTCTGAAGAGCCCCAGGCAGAAGCCTAACAGTCTGCACCAGAAGCCAGGAGATGACCACCAAGCTGAAAGCAAAGACTGGAGTTCCTCTGAAGAAACAGCAACCAGTCCTTTCTCATTTCCCTTTTACTGTATGCAGCCTACCCACCCTCAGCAGGGGGATCCTCTACACCCACACCACCTCCATGCCTTTTTCTTGCACAGGCTCAGGATAAATACAAAGGATGGACCCTGGCTCCCTGCTGAGTCACTTAGTTAACCTTCTATACTTCTCAAACTGACACAATGAACAAAATCCTAGAGCAGTAAGGGCATGTCCTTTTCACCCCAGGATGTAGAACTGCTGAGTCACTTAGTTAAGCTTCCAGACTCCTCAAGTTGACACAATGTATCAACCATAAAACCATCGTGGCAATCGAGGTGAGGAAGATACTCTTTAATGCCAAATTTTCTCATGCAGTTGGGAATTTCTTCCACTTCCCCTCAGCCTTCATCCTTAGGCAACCTTTTATGTGCTGTCAGCATGTGTTGGACTGCTGTTGGACCGCATTTCCTAGAATTTAATGTGATTTGAACCACATAGTATGTGCTTTTCTTCTAAGTCCTGTCTCAGTATAACTGACCTGTGGTAACAGATACCAAAATGTTACTCCTTTTTAAAAATTATTACTAAATTGTATCCCTGTGATGGATATGTGCAGTTTCACCTGGCATTGGGTATGTAGCTTGTTCCCAGTTTGAGCTGTCGGTGTTGCTATAAATATCCATGCACAAAGTTTTGTGCAGACTCATGCTCTCCATTCCCTGGGAACACACTTAGGAATGGATCAGACAAGTCATGCGGTCGGTATGTGTTTCCACTTTTCAGAAATGGACAAGGTGATTTTAGCTGACTGTCCCTCAGACAAAGGGATTCTACCTAGAACATATAAAGAATTTAAAAATATCAGCCCCCCAAATTCAAAAAGCCAATCCAAAAATGGGCAACTGAGATGAATACACACTTCTCAGATAAGGAAATACAAATGGCAAATAAATACATGAGAAAATGTTCAACATCGTTAGTTATTTGAGAAATGCAAATTAAAACAGCATTGAGATACCACCTTACCCCAGTAAGAATGGCTAGCATTAAGAAATCAACCAATAACAAATGCT
>NW_004955558.1:1277304-1282923 GCF_000276665.1 Chinchilla lanigera
AATTTGTAATTGCTAAATTGTGGAAACAACCCAAATGTCCATCCACTGAGGATTGGATAAAAAAATTGTGGTACTTTTGTATAATGGAATATTACTCAGCTAAAAAGAAAGATAAACTCGAGGATTTTATAGGTAAATGGTCACAACTAGAGACCATACTCATAAGAGAAATAAATCAGATCTGCACGTGCAAGCAC
The DNA here is from genome assembly GCF_000276665.1 of Chinchilla lanigera. Classification (NCBI taxonomy): domain Eukaryota; kingdom Metazoa; phylum Chordata; class Mammalia; order Rodentia; family Chinchillidae; genus Chinchilla; species Chinchilla lanigera. Next base: position 1,277,502 of record NW_004955558.1, read on the forward strand.
TGCATTGTCTCACTAGTGTAAAACCTGAAAGAATTAATAAAAACCTGGAGGTATGATAGACACTGTGAAATGAAAGGAAAATGCTCCAGGGTAAAGGTCAGCTGGGATGTGGGAAAAGAGAAGGGAAAGAAGGAGAAATTTTGTATGTATGTATATAGAGGATAGTTAACATAGTTGATCTACTGTCTTCTACTTCTTTGCTGAAACTGTTAATGAGTCCTTGATTGATCAATACTGCATGTCTCTATTTGTTTTCATGAAAACCCACTTTGAAGATATCGATATGTAATACAACAAGCATTGTTAATTTCCTACCACTTTGTAACTCTGTATCGTTTGTATTATTCTTTTGCTATTTTGTAAATGGTTGTCTCTGTGTTATTGTTTTCCTCCTTTTATTTTTAAAAATAAACAACAACAAAAAATAATGGGCAAGGTGTTGTTCATAGCTCTTGTAGAATTTTAGATTTTGGCCAGGTGTTTCTAAGATTTCTGATTGCTCTACAGCTTCCCCAACACTCAGCATTTCTGATACCTTTCATTTCCACTGTTCTTCTACAGTACTCTCTCACCATGGCTACATTTTGCACTGCTATCATGACTGACGTGGCCCGTCTCTTGTCAGACCATCCTCTTCCCCTTGTTGGGATAAGAGCATCCACCCACCCCTGACCCCAGTGTGGTAAGTCCTGGAGCCCTCTCACCTGCCCTAGAATCTGTCCTGATTTAGCCACGTCTGTGGGGACATTATCTTCCTTATGGCATGGCCGGATTCCAGAGGCGACCCTAGGGTCTGTGTCCTGTCTGAGCACACATTAACTATTCCCTCATCTCAGACACCTGCTGAGCCCCAGCCCTGTGTAGTCTGGGTCATCTCTTCTTTGCAGCTGCTGCAGTCTGTGTGCTGGCCTCCCCTTTCTGCCTTTGCCCCTCACAGTCTTCCCCATCTAGCATCTGGAATCTTTAAGACCCTGTCAGATCGCATTCCTTCTCTGCTCCAAACCCTTCCATGGCTCTGATCACCCTCTGAATGTACTTAATACTCCACATCATGGCCTGTGAGGCTCTGTGAACTTGCATAACCTCCTCTCTGCCAGGTTCTCCCTCTCTCAGGATGAAGACTACACATACACACACAACTAGGAGTGGCAAGGGGGTGCTGGGTGAAGATTCAGGTGGTGTGCTACATAGGCCTAGCACATGGGCACTGAGGGGTGCTTGTTGGCTCAGTGACAGGTGGCAGTACTCTGGGCAGGGGGACACATGTCTACATGACAGTAGAGACTAATGTTGCTGAGGAGAGTGGGGAGAAATGAAGTCAGAGAAGAGGGAGTTATCAGTGTGGGACACAGGCAGAGTAGAGGGATGCTCTTGCCCAGGTTGGAGGTTTTTTCCTCAGGAAGCCTGAGCAAAAGAGACACTGTGTGTGTGTGTGTGGGGGGGGTGGTAGCATTTATACGTTGCAACACACTGGAGACACAGAATTGAACTCTACTCACAGGAGGCCTCATGAACTGCCAAACATCAGTGAGACTTGTAGAGAAGAAAGTCAAAAAGGAAGAGGAAGATTTTTGAAAGGGGTCAAATTCCTCTTTTTGTTGCACAAGGACTAACTTCATACTTGTTGTGGAACCCAGGACCTCAATCCTGTAGGTAGGTGAATGCTGTATCACTAAGCTACACCTTCAACCTGCCAGAGTGACTTTCTTTATGACTGTTCTCTCTCTCTCTCTCTCTCTCTCTCTCTCTCTCTCTCTCTCTCTCACACACACACACACACACACACACACACCCATTACTGTACAGCCCAAAAGGTCAACCAACCTACTCAGCTCTGCTCCCTGGGAGTCCTCCCACAAGGCCCCAGGTAAACAAAATTTGAGCAGTGAATAGCACCAGGCTTGGGGTATCTACCATGAAGGATGGCCAGGACTTCACACAAGTAAGAACACACACCTGAATTCACCATTAGATTATTTTAATAATCTAGTCCCTGAGTAGCAGGGACTAGAAATAGTGGTGGGAAACCTGGGAGTTAGAGCATGCTTAGATTCAAATCAATATTTCCTAGAACACAGTTTAGGGGAGATAAGTGACGTATACATAGAAATGGGCTTGGAAGACAACTCAGTTATATACAACAAAATGAATTCCCTTGATGATACAGGCCAACTGACCACTGTAGGACCATGCATCTGCTCCCCTTCGTGTTGTCACAGGCCCCGCCCACCTTAAGGAAGTTCCTAGCCCCACTTTAATGCTTTTTGTCTTCTTTCTTGTTTTGCAGTTTTACCATCTGCCCATGCCACCTTGAACATTGTGGCTATGCATTGTTTTATCTAAAGACTTTGTACATAGAAAATTAGTCTGCATACTTCATTCAGTGCCTAGCTGTGTCCATCCCATAATAACCCTGTCCCAGAACCACTACCCATGAATGGGAGCAGGGGCAGTTGGTTGTAACAATTGAGAACGGAAGGTTAGTGTTTAAGTATGCATAGCTTCCCCCTACACACACACACACACACACACACACACACACACACACGCACTCCATATATATCATCACCACTTCCTGAGTACTTACCCGGCATTTCATCTTGTAACCCTCCAAGACCCCACACAAAAACCTCCTATACAAACAGTTCAGTACGCCAGTGGTCAGAAGGGCTGGCTCATCTGCTTCCTATTATTTCTAGTTAGGAAAGAAAAGCAGAAGGCTGGGAAGAGGAGACCTGGGAAAATCACAGAGTTTATTTTTTAAAACTAAATTAAGGCTCCCAGGTCAGAATAACAAGAGGGACATCTAGCTCCACTTCCCCAATTTTAAGAGCAAGCTCATATGTGGAATGCTAAGTGCTATGACATGAATGGTTTTTCTCTAAAATTGATATATTGAAATTCCAGTCTTCTATAGAGGAAAGTTTAGGGAACTGATTCTCTCATGGGACAAGAGCCCTCAGGAGTAGGATTAGTGCCTTTATAAAAGAGACCCAGAGGAGCTTTTTGGTCCTTGCCATCATATGAGGACATAATGCCTCCTCAACTGTAAAAACTAAGTTTCTGTTCTTTATAAGCCACTGAGTTATAATACTCTACCTTCCTCCAGCAGGCCAAGAGGATTAAGACAGCAAGTAAGTCCCTCAGTTCACACAGGCACCCTATGTCATGTGCCACTGTTTATCTGGGTAGTCACCTTATCTACTTACGCCTTGTGGTTTCTACTTACGCCTTGTGGTTTCCAGCAAAGGGTGGAAAGGGACAGACACAGTTGCTTTCTTGAAGGACAGCTATATTTGGTAGATAGTCACCTGACACAATGCCAGTGGATGTGTGTTCATGATGGGGGAAAGCACGGACCATGAGTGCACTGAGATCTCTCTCGTATCAGGTAAAGGTGAGTTCTCAAGAAGGAATGAACAGAATAGACATGGTAAGGATTTGGGAAGCCATGAAGAATGTAAATTCCACATGTGATCCTGAAACAGAGAATTTGTAGATGCTTTGCTACTATATTCCTAGTACCTCTCACTCTCCCACCATACTGAAGATCCCCAGCAAACTACAAAATTCTTTACTTTGGGTTTGGGATTTCCACGTGTCAGTATGGAAATGTGATTTCCACGTGTCAGGGGTTGGGACACTGCCCCAGGGACACTCCCTCTGCCTAGGACAGACTGGTTCTGGGGATTCCTGTAGAAGAGAGATGGCGCTGTCCGTGGTGCTGATGCATAGTGCATTCTAACTCCGGGAATGTCTGCATCTCTGCTAAGTATCCTGAACACACAGACAGAGGTCTGAAGTCTGCAGCCAGAGTGTTAACATGTCAGATGTGGTGGGGACATACAAATCCACATGAAAAAAAAAAAAAACACTCAGGACACGGGCATAGAGTTTTGTTTCTCCTCCTTGTTTCTCTGTCCACCCCAGGAATGTCCTCAGAAAGTGCCAGACTGTTGTCCTCATTCCACACGCAGAGAAGCTGGATGCTCTGTGCTGCCTTTCTCCATACATATATTCATTTTCTCTCACCATAACCCGGACCAAGATGGGTAAATACACATGCACACACACCCACACACACACACACCCAGGATAGGAGTGGCAGTTGACACCCACACTGGTGGGTAACGTGGGTAAGTAGGAAGTACTGTCCAAAGGCATCCCAAAGAATTCCCTATCCAAACATAGTGTCCCACCTATTACAAGAGAGAGTTTACTATCTCTACTACCTCTGTTACTATCAACATGACTGCTTTTTTTTTTTTTTTTTTTTTTTTTTTTTTTTTTTTTGCTTTTTCCGGTACCGGGAATCAAACTCAAGACCTTAAGCTTGCCAGGCAGGCGCTGTGCTACTGAGCTAAATCCCCAGCCCCAACATGACTGCTTTGATCAATAGAATGTGGAGGGAAAATATTCTAAGACTTTCCTGGCTGAAACAGGAAGGTCTGGCAGCTTCCAGCTCTTCTCCATGGATCCTTGGGTCCCTGTGTCAGAAGTCCTGGGCACTCTGATGTGGAGAGGTCTGTGAGGGAAGTGTGAGGTGTCACACTTCCAGACCAACAAAGGTCACCATCTCATTGGAGCTGCCTTAAAAAGCGCAGAGTAAAATTAGCACTATAACCATCCAACTTATCTACAGCAGGTTCAAATTTTTTTTTATTTTATGGAAAAAAGGTAAAGCAAAATTTCATAGCAAAATAATAGGAGAATAACAATGCTACATGCATATTGTTATTGCAATGTTACTACATTGCATATTGTTATCTTTAATGTAGTAACTCAGAGTACAAGATATGGGCATTAAAATTTCTCCAATCAATATTAGCACAAACCTTCCTTTTCAATGAATTAAGAGACACTAATATTTAACTGAATTACATTTTTCCCTTTTCTTTTCCACCCTTTCACCTTTCCCCCATCCTAGTTCCTTTCTCCTTTTGAACAGTTTCTTCCCATTTTACAATATCTATTGTACATTTTAGACTTTATTCACTCTTTCATTTTCTTATACCAGGGAGACATGTTTACATATGTGAGTCTGATTTATTTCACTAATGAGTATGGTCTAAAGTTACATCTATGTACCTATAAAAGTCTTGAATTCATCCTTCTTTATGGTTGAGTAGTACTCCATTGCATAAAAACACCATATCCTTTTTATCCACTCCTCCACTGATGGGCATTTGGGTTGTTTCCAAGATATACATATTACAAATTGTACTGCTATAACCATGGATGTACATATCTTCCCGTGGTATGATGTTTTTAATTCTTCTGGGAAGATACCCTGAAGGGGAACACTTGGGTTGAATGGGAGATCTAGTCATAGTTTTTTGAGGAATCTCCATACTGATTTTCACAGTGGTTGCACCAGTCTGCACTCCCACCAGCAGTGGAAAAGCGTTCCTTTAAAATATAT
>NW_004955558.1:1283398-1286940 GCF_000276665.1 Chinchilla lanigera
GTTTTACACTAGTGAAACAATGCGGTGCTTGCACATGTATGTTTGATTTATTTCACTTATGAGTATGGTCTCTAGTTGTGACATTTACCTATGAAAGCCTCGAGTTTATCTTTCTTTACAGCTGAGTAATATTCCATTCTATAAAAGTACCACAATTTTCTTATCCAATCCTCAGTGGATGGACATTTGGGTTGGTGATTTCTTTTGATGTGCAAAAGCTTTTTAAGAAGATGAGATTCCAGTTGTTGATTCTTGAAGTATTTCCCATGCAGTCTGGGTTTTATTCACTAACTCTCTGTCTACACTTCTCTCTTCAAGATTTCTACCTACTTTCTTTTCTGGTAGATTGTTTTATTTTAATATTTTGACTTTAGTTTAGTGCATGGTGATAGACATGGGACTAGTTTTTGTCTTCAGCGTGTAAGAGCCAGTTTTTCCAGCACAGCAGTTTCAGATTTTAACAAACAAATTTTAGAAACTTTTTTGGGCAGCGGTTTATTTACCTGATTTTTGTGGGCTCATTCAATCCCTTTTTTAGTAGTACATGTTTGTAGTACATACAGTTTACATTCTTTGTGGGGAACTGGAATGTGTCCATAATGTATTTTAATTCCTTTTTAATCTCCTTGCCCTTTCCTGTCCATGCTCCACCCATCTCAGGATTGCCTTCTTTTTTTTGTACATATTTGCAATACATAATAGTTACATTCTTGGGACTGAGGATTTAGCTCAGCTGCACAACGCCTGCCTGGCAAGTGCAAGGTCATAAATTCGATTCCTGGTACTAGGAAAAAAAAAAATCGAAAAAAAAAATAGTTACATTCTTTGTATGGAGTGTACATTTACATAATACATCTTAATTTCTTTTCATTTCTTTTTCCTCCTTCTCCCTCCATCTCTTGGTCTCCTTTCCCCTTTGAGAATGATCTATCTCCCTACTGCCTACTATTTATCTTTTAGTTTTCTCTTTTTTTTACTTTAGGTTTTTCATAAAAGGAAACCATGTGATATTTAAGCTTGTGTCTGATTTATTTCACTTACCATTATGGTCTCAGAGTATACACTCATTTTCTTGCAAATGACTCATTTATTTTTCTTTATGGCACAGTAGTACTCCATGGTGTGTAAATACCACATTTTCTTTATCCATTCATCTGTTGATGGGCATATAGGCTGCTTCCAAGATTTAGCTATTAAGAATTGTGCTGCTCAATTTGTAATTGCTAAAATGTGGAAGCAACCCAAATGTCCATCCACTGAGGAATGGATAAGAAAATTGTGGTACTTTTATAGAATGGAATATTACTCAGCTGTAAAGAAAGATAAACTCGAGGCTTTTATAGGCAAATGGTCACAACTACAGACCATACTCATAAGCGAAATAAATCAAACATACATGTGCAAGCACCGCATTGTTTCTCTAGTGTAAAGACTGAAAGAGTTAATTTAATCTAGGAGATATGATAGACATTGTGAATTGATAGGAAAGCACTCATAGGTAAAGGATAACTGGGATATGGGAAAAGAGAAGGGAAAGAAGGAGAAAGTTTGTATATATGTATATGCAGGATAGTTAACATGGGTGTTCTACTGTCCTGTATTTTCTTGCTGAAAGAAACTGTCAGTGAGGCATTGGTTGATTAGCTTTGTATGTCTATATGTGTTTTCATGAGAAACCACTTTGAAGATATCAATATGTAATACAATAAGCATTGTTAATTCCCTACCACTCTGTTTGTAACTCTGTAATGTCTGTACTGATCCTATGCTATTTTGTAAAATGTTGTCGGTCTGTTAGTATTTTCCTCCTTTTATTTCTAAAATTAAAAAAAAGAATTGTGCTGGTATAAACATGAGTATGCACTGATTACTGTAGTATGATGTCTTTCACTCTTGTGTATGATTCCCAGTGAGATGGCAGAATTTACTTCTGACTCCCTAGGAGTAGAAACAGAAGCCAACTCACCAGGTCTGGTTCCAGGTGCAGCCACATCCCACAAAGCTGTGCTTGAGCAATAAAAATTTCTCCTTGTCAGACATAGGAGCAGAAAGAGGAGACACTTGATGGCTGAGAGGAAAAAAAGAAAGGCAAATAAAGGAGAAAGGGGTAAGGACAGGAGTGGAAGGAGAATGCAGAGGATTCAGTTCAGTTTTGAAATATGCACACATGCAGAAAGCCATCAACATAACTAAGATAATAAAGATAGCCGTCACTTCCCAGTTCTCTTGTATGGTTGGGAATTCCCTGCTTCTGCTTCTGCATATATGAGGGGATGTCAAAGTAGGTTGAATTGTGTTTCCAGAATTTAATAGAACTTGAAGCACACAGTACCGACTTTTCTTCTAGGCCAGTGATGATGAACGTGTTAGAGATTTCAATAACACCTGGCTGTGGCACACGGGCCCTAAGTTCCCCACTGCTGTTCACTTTCACCTGGCAAAATTTACCTTCATTCATGTGCTACCATGTACAAACAGTCTGTTCCTTTTTGAAAAAACTTACTGTTAAATTGTATCCCAATGATGGGTACATGCATTTTCACTTGGCTTTGGATGTATAGGTTGTTTTGAGTTTGAGCTATCCATGTTGCCATAAATGTTCATGTACAAACATCGGTGCAGATTCATACTCTCCTTTCTCCTGGGTACACTTAGGAATAAACCTGAAAAGTCATATGGTAGGCTGTGTTTAACTTTTTAAGAAATTGTCAGTGTTGACCACCAGTGTGCTTGTAGAATTTTACATTCTCACCAAGAGAATCCAAGATTTTCAGTTGTTCCACAACTTCTCCCACACTCAGCACGCCTGGTCTCCTTTCTGTTTTCTTAGTGTATTCTCACTGTGGCTATGCTCTGCACTTCTTATGTTTTATTGATATAGGGTAACTCTATGCAGTGTGGCCTGACCTTGAATTCACCGTGTAATCCAGGCTGGCCTGTAACTCATGGTCTCTAGCCTCTGCCTCTAAGTTCTGGGATCACAGGCACGTGCAGCTACACCTGGCATTTTGCAAGACTTTGATGACTGACACACTATGTTCTCATGTATTTTCTATCCCGATATCCTGATGTATCTATTCCACTCCTCATTCTACTTTTCATGTTGCTTTCTTCTAGATGTTTTCTGGTGTTACTTGTTTACCGGGGTGGGGGAAGTACTGGGCATTGAACCCATGATCTCCATGATGAATTCCATCCAAGCCCTTTTTGTTTTGAGCATGTCATGCCGTTACCAAGTTGCTCTACTACTTTTGGTCTCTGATAGTAGACATAGAATGAGGAACCCTACCACAGAGCTAAATCTCAATTGCTTTCAAATTTATTTTGTCTTGAAACAGTGTCTTGCTAATTTTCCCAGGCTGAATTTGAACTTGCCATTCTACTGCCTCAGCCTTCTAAGCAGCTGAGATTATGCTCATGAGTCACCATCCCTGAATCTTATTGAGTATAGAACACACACATACATAGAGAATATTTGTTCTGTGAATTTCTTTTTGGGTTAAATGTGTTCCTTGTATACAATATATTGTTAGATTTTCTCT
>NW_004955558.1:1287643-1289212 GCF_000276665.1 Chinchilla lanigera
CATCTCTCTGTGCTCCAAGCCCTCCTATGTCACCTGTCACGCCCCAAATATACCTAAAACATCTCTCTGTGCTCCAAGCCCTCCTATGTCACCTGTCACACCCCAAATATACCTAAAACTCACATCATGGCCACCTGCCAACTGGTATAGTCTCACCTCCTGCAGGATCGACCTCTCTCAGGATGTGGGGAAGGCCAGGCTTTCCTACAAGAAACAACTCACACTTGATCCCAGCTCAAGATAACTTTGACAGTGTGGCAGAGATTGGCTGCAAGTGGTGGAAATCCCGTAAGGTGGAGCTTGCTTTGGTTCCTGTCAGTTTTTCTTTGAGCTTTTACTTTTGGGGTGAGAGGATATGCATGAAATACAGATAAAGGTCCTCACAGAAGATAACTGAGTGGTTTCCAATAAAAACGAATACCCTCCAAGCATTAAACCATGGTGAGTATTCCAGGCGCGCCCAGCTGTTCTGCCTTTCTTAGAGCCACATTCCACTCCCTCCTGAAGAAGCCCCGAACCTTGTTTCACTACTCTTTTCTTGCTTATATTCCAAAGTGATCATCTCAGCACACCACCTTGAAAACTCTAGCCCTGGACATATTTTTCCACGATTGTTTACTTAGGGTTTTTTCCCCCACTCATTCTCATAGATCTGTCCAACAAATGTTATCCCCTTCCCATAATCTATAGCCTGCAGGAGGGGCAGTTTGCTGTGACAATTGAGGAAGTTCAGTATGCATAGCCGACCCCTACACACACACACACACACACACACACACACACACACACACACACTCCGTCACCACTTCCTGCATTTTCAGCTGGCATCTCATCCTGCAGCATTCCTAGGTCCCATCACAATACCAACACTGCATTCTGTCAGAGCAACTGCACCATCCTATTGGTTGGAGTGCTGGACCACAACACATCTGCTTCTCCAGCTGGCTTACAGCAGATTGAGGTGTAATGAATGAGTTTTGGGTACTTTGATGTGCAGCAACACACAATTTAAACAGTGCCCCACCTTGCTTGTAGCTTATAGGGAAAAGGTGAAATCAGAGATTTTCTGCTCTGACTGGGCTTTCTCTATATTGCCTTGAAAAGACTAGTTTTAAATGGTTACTTGAAGCTTCTGTGAAGATCCCATGGAGATTTTTGCTGCATCAACAGGACACTTTGGGGAATCCTTTATGTGCTTCCAGGTTCAAGGCGATACCAAGCCTGCAAGGGTCTGTAGGGGCCAGCGCTGTTGGTATTGTCACATCACTGATTTCTCCACTCACCTCGCAGGAACGATGGAATAGCTGCTCCAGAAGTGGGCAAAAAGGAGGGCACTGGGGTCAGCCAGTGGAAGCATGGCCTTCTGGACCCTGGTACAAGAACTGGTAGCTCTGGTGGGCACAAGTGGCTGAGAGTAAACTGTACAGTGACATGAAAAGCATCCAGGTAAATGGCACCTCTAGTTTTCTCCCATACTAAGACACTCTCTATAACCTTACAGCTCGGCAATTTACTAATCCCTAGGAGCCCCATCTTCCTAGGGCAAACAGCAGGATAAGGATCATGTCA
>NW_004955558.1:1289312-1296748 GCF_000276665.1 Chinchilla lanigera
CATGAAAAGCATCCAGGTAAATGGCACCTCTAGTTTTCTCCCATACTAAGACACTCTCTATAACCTTACAGCTCGGCAATTTACTAATCCCTAGGAGCCCCATCTTCCTAGGGCAAACAGCAGGATAAGGATCATGTCACTACACAGAATGCCCAGTACCTATCTAAGAGAGAGAGAAAGAGAGAGAGAGAGAGAGAGAGAGAGAGAGAGAGAGAGAGAGAGAGAGAGAGAGAGACTGTATGAAAGCAAGACAACAAAATATAAGTTTTAGTCTTTTCTCCAATTGTATAACAAAATACATGAGACTAGTAACTTAAAATGAGTAGAAATTTATTTGGATCACAGCTTCAGAGTTTGGGAAGGTAAGGGGCACGGTTTTGGAATCAGCTTTTCATTTGATGAGGGTCTCTTAGCTGCAAGGCAGCAAGGAAGAGGACATCACATGCTGAGACAGAGCAAACACACAGCCTGGGGTCTCTGTTCCTCTTCTCATAGATGAACTAATGCCATGATGGGGCCCCCACTCTCACAGCCTCACCTATTCCTAATTACCTCCCAAAGGTCCAACCTCCAGTCCAATTTCCATATTACCTGACAATGAAGTTTCCAATGTACACTTCTGGGGACACTCTAGCATCTGTTTCTCTGGAGAAACCTGAATGATACACTTGTAAGAGTAACACACTAAGCAAGGTCTCATTCTCCATATTCCAAATCTAACACAATCTCCATGAGGACGAGAGTCCCTGATGGGTGTAAGCATGAGAGTAGGAAAAGGATAGATGCATCTATGTTCTCTGGGTCCACAACACTACTCTGGGGATGCACAGAAGGGGAACTTTCAGTGGAGCCCAGAGACAGAGGAGGAGTTGATTGCTCAGCATCAGTGTGGTCACAGATGGGGATTCCTGTCCTCAGGCACGGCATGGCTCTCATCCGCATTTGCAACCATGACAATCCTGAGCTTCCCTCTGCCCTCCGTAGGTGATCATAAGAAAGTGTGGATTTATGGGAGAAAGAGAACTAACCTGATATGCAACAGAATCCACAGGTTGATTTACAAACAGGGCAGTCCTAACATGGTAACTGTGGTTTTTTTATTGGTACATTTCAGATATACATAATGATCACAATCAGCATCAAGAATTGTACCTGTACATGATATAACTTGATCTTTCCCATCCCCTAACCCTCCCTTCAATCCCTCCTCCCTTCCCCATTTACAAAAGCATCTAATAGGGAGCTTTGGAGTGGCAATTGGACAAGTCCTGCAAAACTGGGATTTGTCTGAGGACCAGACGTAGACACAGGGACCAGATCTTGACGATGGGCTCCAATGGTCACTGTTGGCGCCATTTGAGAATTTCCAGTGAAATACTGACAGTAATGTTCCCACACCTGTCCACTGGGGCTTCATGTCCACAGCTCTCTCCAGAATCAGAAAGAAGGTGGTCGGCGAGGCATCACAAACTGCTGCTCCTGGGCACTTCCACACCTGCAGAGTCCACATGTGTCCCAGCTCAGAGTCAACTGGGTTAATTACAATATGACGCAGGGCAAATCAGCTCAGCCAAACCCAGAAACTGGGAACCTACCACAGGGTATGCTGGAGAGGGCCAGCATGCTCACCTTGTATAGTAGATCCAGGTGAAGACATAGGTGAGGAAGAAGCCAGCGCCCATGGCAACTGCTCTGATGAGGGTGAGGAAGAAGGGCCAGGAGCCATCCTGGTTCTCAGCTGCACACAGGTAAAAGCATGGGATTCCTGTAACGGGAGGAGAATGAAGCTTAGTCCCAAGCCGTGTCCCATCCCCCATCCCAAACACCAAGCAGTCTGCCACCGCAGCTCCCGTCCTGTTACTCACTCTGCACAAAGAGGTTCAAAGACAAGTCCTGGGAGCCCAGAGGGTGACGAACTCGGCAGGTAAATTCTCCTTCATCCTCAGCTCCTACAGAGGGCAGTTCCAGGACCCCGGATACTGAGACCTGAGAGGGATTCAGGTCCCTACTCTTCCATGACCAGCTCAGAGAGGCAGGGGGGTTGCTGTCAGCCATGCAGACCAGACGCAAGGACTGGCCTTCCTGGACGATCAGTGATGTGTCATTGCTTATGGTCATTGGGACTTGGGGCACTGAGGGAGAAAGAGAGAGGCCATAGAGGGTACATCTGAGAGCCCTGACCATCCCTTCCTTTCTGATCAAACAGAATTAGGACACATAACTGTCTGGCTGATAAACACAGATACTCAAACCTAGGAATGAAGTGTGTGAGAAACCATGCAGGAAAGAGGCTAGGAGATTGGATACAGGGAGGTTGGTCATGTGAGCACATGGCAGGTGGGCATCTCAGGTGGAGAAGTGACCTGCAGAGGGACTGGGACAGCCTAGCAAATGGAGGGACCTGCACATGTATCTGGAATCCAGTATGGATCATAAAGTTGTTTGAACATGATGAGCCCAGGAAGCTGGACTGGAGAATAAAGGAATCACAGATCATACTCCAAACCAGGACAACCTCCGGGCTGTGCCATGAGGGTCACAGATGTCACAGAAGACCCTGAGATTAAGAAGAACCACACAATGAGTAGGAATAAGAGGACACAGCAAGGAGATGAAGTCCAGGCCTAGTGAGAGATTTGAAGAACTGTGGAGCTCACTGATCTAAGGGCAGCCTCTGAGAGAAAGGAATATAACACAGGGCCTGGACGGGGGATGACAGTGCCATGTTCTGAGAGCAACTCAGGACAGAAAAGCTCTGCCCTGAGCCCAGGGCAGAGCTCAGAACTGAGGAGTAAAATTTCTGAGTTCACCTAGGGGAGCCACCAAAGGGCAGAGCTGGAGGACAGCCTGAGCTATGAGGGAGACTCATATAATATGGCCAAGTTGAAGGGAGGTGGAAGACAGACAGCAAGCAAGTGGTAGTGCTATAGGAGGTAGGGCGTGGCACAGCTGACTGGAGAAGTGGATGGGACCTGTCAACGTCAGGGCAGCTCCAGATGAGAATCAGTGACAGTGACCAGAAGACCTAGTGGGCATCAGAGAGAGGAGGAAAGGCGGCCCAGAACAGGCTGAGGGGGGGAGGGTGATACGTACTGAATGCTTGTGTCAGATTTAAATTTCTCCTTTTTTCCACTCCGGTTTGAGTCTGCTTTTCAGCTGGGAGGAGTGCCCACCTTTATAATAGCCTCCAGAAAATGACTACTTTCCTACCTGTGCAATTTCTCCAAAAAATACTGATTTTCACAGAGAGTGCAGCATCTGAAAGACGGAACAGATTGGATTTTAAAGACAAAGTGTACAGGGCACATTGGGTTTATCCTGCAGAGCAACAGAACTTGGGGAAGGGCTGCTGTGGGTGGGACCTGTCCCAGCCCATCCACACCCGGGCTCAAGGCCACAGCACCGACAGCCCCAGATACCGAGCTCCTCCCCCCTCGCTACAGTTGTCCTCAGAGACCTAGATGTCTTCACCCAGCACGTACAGAAGACTTTGAACTGTATGGTTCTCTGTACTGTTACACCAGCCCTGGGGAAGTCCACCTGACAGGTGAGGATGGCGCCGTGGTGATGTGGCTGAGGGGTGAAGGTGAGTACTGAGGACCAGTGGTCGTTGCGGACTGAGGAACGGATGGCAGGTCCTTTCCAGGAGAATTTTGGTGGGGTGCCCTTCTTACAGGCCCATGGTACGCTGCAGATCACCTCTCCAGGGGACCCAGATTTCAGCATCTCTGGGACCTGGATCTCAGGTGTGTGGGTCAGGGCTAGAGAAAGGAAAGGGGCTGAACTGAGACTCTGAGGGGCATACATGGGCAGGATCCTCCCAACATCCTGCCATAGCTCCCACGTCCTTGGACAAAAAGGAAAGATTACCTCCATCTTTACCTTACCTGGAACACTCAGGAAAAGTTTCTGTTCTCGGAAATTGTGTTTCACGAAGTCACCTCTCTCCACTCGAAAGAAATATGACCCACTATCCTCCTTCTTTGCATCTGTGATGCTCAAAGAGCAGTTGTAGGCCTGAGGGTCCCCTATGAGCTGGAATCGGCCCTTGGTCCTCTCCTGCACTCGTTTCCTGGGGTCGTTTGTAGCCACTGCATCATCCACTGCAATGTCAACTCCATACTGGTACCAGTAGCCATAAGCTGGGCCAGATTGTGTCTGGGAATTCCAAGGGTAGAAAACGGAGCAGGGCACAGAGACACACAGTCCTTCCTGTACTGTCACAGACTGTTGTATTTTAATTTCGTATTCTGGATCCTCAGCCAAAGACTCTGGAAAGAAAAAGAGATTGAGAAAATGCCCCCCATTCCCACCCTGCGTCCCCCTGGCTCCTGGTTCTCTTACGTTGCCATAGCCTGGAGAGCAGCAGCAGAAGAAGCAAACGCAGCATCTCTGGTGTCATGAGTAACACTATAGGAAGGGCAGGCTGAGAAAATAAGGGTGACTCCAGGAGGAAGTCAGTGGGTGTGGTCATTACAGTAACTGTGCACATAATTGCAGTTTCACACCCAAAACTGCCGCAACTGGGGAGTTCATGGAGCTCAGCCTTCAAAATTTCCCTGCTCTGCAATATTCAGTGAGGCCTCAAAACAGCAAAGAGGCCCCAAGTCATGCTGGAGTGTGCACGCTTCCTACTGTCTTAGTTAATTTTTTTTTGTTGCTGAGACAAAATATGAAATGCCCAAAATTAAGGAAGGAAAGGTTTATTTAGCTTATAGTTTATGAAAGTTTTAGTCTATGTTTGGCTGGCTCTGAGGCAGAGTGGTATATGGCAGAGGGCAAACATTTATGGTGGCAAAACACAGCAAAAAGAACAAGAGCAAAAGGGAGGGATGGCAGCAAGCAGCCTCTTTTTTCCCCTTATATTGTAAACAGGCTTCTCCCACCCAGGGGGCGTAACAGCACTCACATAATCTCCCTGCCCACTTTTTATACAGGCTCAGGATGTATACAAAGTAAGCACCCTGGCTCCCTGCGGAGTCACTCAGCCCAACCTGTAGACTCCCCAAGTTGACACAACGTATCAACCATAACACCTACGTAGAAGATTCTACAACAAATTGGAATTATTTCTGCCACGCAGATGTCAGAATCTATTATGGAATTTCCCCCTGGAAATTGTTTACGATGAAATGTATTTCCTTATTGCTACATCACCCTTTGGGTTTTACATTTGTTTGCAGACAGTTCTTACATATTTATGTATCTAAACTTTAAAGTCAAGGCACAGATTTGTAAGAAATATCTTCTTCTACTCCAAGAAAATATAAAGAATTGTGCAGCAAAACGGATGCAGACAAAAGTGTCTGATTTTAAAGATATACTTAGTTACCTTTGTAAAAAAAATGAATTCCTGTTGAAATCAAGAAATCCCCAGGAGTGCAGTTTCAATTCAGTGGTAGACATGTCACCTGCATGCGTAAATGCTTGTGTTGAATTTGATATTCAGCACACCAAAAAAATAAAAAACTCACCATCATCGCTTGCTAGTTTCTACCCCCACTCAAATTAAGCACTATGTTGATTGTTGTTATCACTGATTAGCTTTGTCTGTTTCCTCCTTTGATGTAATTTCAAACATGCAGCCTGTGCTTTCTGTGTCTGACTTCTTGTGCTCAGTGTGCGTGTGTGTGTGTGTGTGTGTGTGTGTGTGAATTCTCACTGCTCTGTCCTATATCAGCAATTTATTTCCTTTAATGAAAGCATTTCACAATGTTCATGTCATATACTATGCAATCTTTCTAATTGGATGGACATCTGAGTTACTTCTAATTTGAGAATTTATGGAGAGTGCTGCTACAAACACATCTTCCAATATGTCTACGTAGTTTTGCTGGATGCATTGGTCTTTGGGTTTCAATAACTATCACTGTGTATCATATTTCATATACTGTGGAGCTGAGGACTGAACACAAGGCCGCTTCCATGCTAAGGCAGACCGGCCCCGCTTTCCTGTCTCCCCACCCCTGTTGTGCATATTGTAATTCCCAACAACCTCAACTCAAAACAGTGTTATGGAAGTTGTTGAACTCTGTTAAGCCTCCAGTGTATAGCCAATGAAATGTGTAATGTGATATTTTACTGAATCTCTGATTTGGACATTGCCAGTAAAATTTTAGTTCCTTTTATTTAAATGTCACATGTTCATTTAATACACTCAGTGGGCATTGTTAGTATCAAGATCTGTGACAGCATGACCCGACTAGGCAATGGGTTATAAACCAGCACACTATGAATGTGTGTGTGTGTGTGTGTGTGTGTGTGTGATAGCATCCTTTGTTATTTGCTAACTTCAGAAGGCAGAAAATGGGACATAGAGAGGGCTAGTGCCTTTCCTGTTTTTTATCTGTTAGTGTAGAAACCAGTGTTGAATGATTTCTCCTATTCTAAACTCTCTACCTTTTCCTACACAGAATTCTCTTGTAGTAATTTATAAGCCAGTAACAAGGTAGATTTACACTGTATAAACCAGTGTGTGAAGGATCCCCTCCCCTAGAGATGCTCTAGGCTCATTCTAAGAACAAGGCAGAGTCCCTGGGAGAGTCCTCACTGCTGTCTGTTTTCAGGGTACTTCAAGCTGATGCAACTATCTTGCAAGACCCCCATTCCTCATCTTGTGAGAGTAAAGAGAATTCAAGCAGAACTCCTGAGTTGAATGTGATTTGATCACAAAGGTTTGTACACAGAAACCTGAATGTTTGGGAATCAAGCCTTCCTTTGTGTGACCTCATTCTTCCACTCGGAGAGCTTGGCAATCCAGCTCTGCCACAGCTCCCTGTGCAGCACACCCCCAGGAGGCCCACAGGGGGAAGAACCTTTCTTTCTTCTACAATTTTCGTGAAAGTCAGTGATGTTGTGGGGAAATCAGGATGTGGGACAGACATGGAATAGTTTCTGCTTCAGCGGAAGTTGTGGGATGGATGATAGACTTATCTCTCCTGCTTTCTACAGCAACTGAATGGCGAAGATGGTGAGATCTGGACTCCCTCGGTCTCTCCCCACAGTCTGGTCCACATGAACCGAGCATTAATGTGGAGCACAGCACTGGGTTCCGCAGACCCATCCCTCACTTTTCTACTGTGAGGTTTTGTTTAGCATAATAGTAGCCATCTGAGCATCTCAGCACCTTTCCCTGAGGGATACAGGAAGCAATCTTTGTGTTTACCCACTTAGTATGAGGAAAGACAATGTGTACACATGTGTGCAAAAGTGTCAAACCAGGGTTTATGGCCACATGATGCTTCATCTAACAGGTTTTGTTTGTGCTTACTTGAGTATCACAGAGGGCGTAGTACATCCACACCACTCTAGGATTTGTTTTTTTAAAAAGTTTTTTTTTTTTATTTTTCTGGTAGAAGGAACCCAAGTCAGTAAAATGACACATGTAAAATAAGATTTGCAAGTCGTGTAGGAGTCAAAATTGAATTATCAGATTA
>NW_004955558.1:1297558-1298696 GCF_000276665.1 Chinchilla lanigera
CACTAATTTAAAATCAAGTGCCAAGCAAGAAAAAGATAGCAGAACAACAGCCACCTGAATAGAGTTTAAGCCCTCTAGCTTTGCTCAATTAGATAAGAAAGGAGCAATGAGGGACAAAAAAGACCCTCCCCCACTAGAGGAGTGTATCCGTGTGAATTCCATTTCACAATGCCCCATAACCTTAACTGCACCACTAGCAGCTACTTCCACCTTTTCAGTTCATAAAACAGAGTCACCCTTTAAGTTAATTGCTCAACAATTGGCCTTTCAAAGTGCACATGAATGGTGTAAAGAGGCTTTCAGAGCCCACAAAAAATGGGATACACTGTCTGAGATGATTCCAGTTTGTGCAGATCTTGGCCCCTCATACCTACAAGTTCAAGGAATTCTTGAATGTGCTAACCATGAACCCAAAATTCCATTACAAAAACAAAATGGGGAATCCTTTTTTACAAAATTCAGAGGTCATAACAGACTTCACTTAGTACTGTATACTACTAACTTTTAAATCCTACTAGGGATGGGACTACAGCAGGAAAAAGGCAGGAAAAGGAAACGAAGTTAGGAAGGGACCTCTGGAAAAACCTTCATACTGGATAGTGGAAAGGATCCAGCGCACTACTCACTTGGGGTAAAGGATATGATTTCCAGAAAACACTGAATGGCCTATTTGGGTACTAGAACATGCTGTCCAGCTGTATCTTAGACCCAAACTCAGAGAAGGAATTGATTCCATCTTTTTTTTTTTTTTTAAAGAAAGTAGTAAATGAGAAACAAACAAAGAAATAGAACAGTAGCAGCATACTAGTATCGCAAACATAAACAAATCAAAGCAAGAATGTTCAAAGTGATACAGAGCTGTGATAACTGCATTGCTGATGTCTGATGGTGTATTGAAATGAACAGTTAATGATTCCAGTTTTTTATGTTCTGATCCATTGTGCATGCTTGTGTCTGGTGGTCTGAGCAACTGATTTGAAGGCAACAATATGCAATGGAATTACAGTGGTCAACTCCTACCATCTTGTCCAGTGAAACTCTGTATTATCTCCACTGTTTGATTGAAGAATTATTTTCTTATTCCCTATAATGGTTTGAGCAATCTTTCATTCCTACATCTGGTAATCTGAGCAATGTA
>NW_004955558.1:1300211-1301061 GCF_000276665.1 Chinchilla lanigera
CAAAAATTTATGTGGTGTATTTGCTATGTATATGCCATTATACTCAGAGATGCCTAGACATTAAGCAGTCCAGACAATGTCACAAATTTCCTCAATAACATCCCATTAAAAGTCAACTAGTTAGGCAAAAATCTTCTTATGTACTCGATAGTGATGACTGACTAAAAAGACTATTTTATGCCAACAATAGAAATTTAGATGTGTTACAAAAATATCATCATGACTGTTGTGCTACAATATTTTGTATGGTTTTGAATTGTAGTTTTCTGGGTAAGATATATAACTTTTGTCTGTTAACCTTCTATAGGGATTCAAATGTTAAAATATCCACATATAGTAAGAAATAGTGGTTCTATTTTGTTTAATATTAAGCACATTGCAATGTAATGTCATTAACCTTCTCTTCTGCATGTTCAAAAACTGAAGCTGGGAGACCAAAAACTAGAAAGATAGATAGCCTAGGAGGACAGCCAGTATTTTGGGCCCAGTGCTCCTAGGTCAATGAGGACCCAGGACATAAGGGAACCTCTGCTGTGACATCCTATAACTCGATGAGTTCCTGGTCTTCTGACCAAGGAGATTATGAGACCACAGAGAAAAGTGATCAATGGTATAGAATGTGCCTAAGGACAGTCACCAGGAAAAAAATCTCCCAGGCTCTCACAGAAAGCAACTTCATCAAGCAATGGCCGTGATTCATCCAGATGGATAACACTGACAGAAGAACTGAGAGGTGCTATGCATGGTTCCAAGGTAATTGCTGAGGACATTTAACTGACCCTGATAGATAGGAAGAGATTAAGTTTAATTAATACAGCTCTTACTATGACTTAGCCTTCAACGTCCAGCA
>NW_004955558.1:1302891-1320193 GCF_000276665.1 Chinchilla lanigera
AAATGTAAGGGATTTGTGTGTGTGAAATATGCTACTGTCATACATAAAGATTGCCTTAACTGTGATAATTGAAGTAAGGATTATTCTCTGTAAAGTGTTCCTGGTATTTTCACTGAAGTTCATGTAGCAGTGTATTTCTCTTGTTCTTTTTCAGATGCTGTACACAAAAACCAAATGATGTTGAAAATGTTGATGCTCTTTATAAACACTCAATAAATATTATAACAGCAAGATTTTATTTATGTGATTGTTATTCCTGTTAAAGACTCACTGTTTAATATAATAGCTCTTAAAATTAAAATTAATCATTTATCAGTGGAAATAGACTAAAGAATAAATGTCGGTTTCATACACCCACGGTTATGGGCCTTTGTGAAGAAAAAGTGTTATGCTCCTACGTATCCTAAGTGCCTTGGAGTCTCTCTTGCTCTCAGGATCATGCAAGCCCAGACATTTCATGTATGGAAGACACTGAGCTGGATCACAAAAGTTCCAAAATAACATTCATAGCAGATGACAACGAATTTCCAGCACCGTAGGGTAAGGATGTAGAAATGTGGTTTCTGTCTAGCACCTTCATTTTCTGTGATGTTTTGAGACCTCTCTTCCTCCCAAACTCATCACCGTCCAAGTGCATGGAATGTAAACCAAGGTGCCTCAGAGCAGAAGGAACACCTATCTTTCCAGGACCACTAGTAGCCCTCCTGAGCTCCTATATGGTAGCATGATGATTTTTCTGCTATGTTGACAATTTAAAAGAGAGTTGATTGTTTGCCTTCCCCAATTAGCATATCCTTTGTAATAGTTATGTAGTGAGCAGCGTTACGAGCAGTCTGGCCTGTGCAATATTCAAAGAAATTTCCTTTCCACATCAAATAATCACCTGGCCTTAAACTTTAGCTATTCCTTTCCAATCATTTAGGTCATAGTCTGTTGTCCTAGAATTTCTAATAAACGCAAGGTAAAGGGAGCGGTAGAGCTATAAGTATCAACAGCTTATTTTAACTCTTTTAGGATTTTTAAAGGTATAGCTTCATAATGACATATAACTTGTCCCAGATTTTCAGGGACTTGAACTTCAGTAACAGAATAGGTATGTTGAAAACCCTCTATGGTCCCCCAACCAGCATTCTTTTAATGCCATTTGCAAGGGAGAGAGAGAAAACGGCTCTACTCTCTGAGAGGCGGAAGTTCCAAACTGTGATGCAGTAAAATTTCTCTCAGCTGAAAAGGCCGGGATAGCTGCCTGTGGTTCTGAATTCCATCGAGTGTTGTGAGATAGAGTTCATGGGAAACACCTCACTGGTGGGGAAAAGTCCCTTTTGTTCCCCACCACTCCTTTCTTCTTAAACTGGACCAGGCTAGAGGGCTCAGGCTCTGTGGGCAGCGCCATTGTTCTGCCCTCCATGTCCTGCTCAGGCTCAGGACTTGATTTTGATGTAACTTTCTGAGTCAAATCCTTTACGGTTACAAAACCCCTCCAAACCAACACGCAGAGCATTAAATACAGGAGTCAAACATGCAACAAACACTTCTACAGATACAGCCACCTGGGAGTCTTGAGCCTCTACTTGCACTTCAATATCCCTTTCTCTTTTGGATTCTTTGAAGCCTGTATATTTTCTAGTCCTAGAGAACATGCATCCCCATGCTTTATATCCGACTTGCCTGTACCATGCGCTCCTGAATGCTAGCTTTCATAAAAGCACTTCCCCCTTGTGCTTTATGCCCTTGGGAAGCGTACCCACTGCCTACTTGCTGTCTCTCACCAGGTGTCCTGTTTAGGTGCCAAATATAGGGCACTCCATTGGTCTCTTGGCGTACACAGGGGAGGAACGGTGGTGCATATGAGGAAAATAAAAACGAGAGACAACAGCTGGGGTCGTGTGGAGTAAGCTCTTTACCTTGGAGGGCTGGAGCACTGAACAACAACAACAGGGGCATTAATTTGTACCCTGGCAAAGTTAGTATCATGAGAGGTGATGTTTCCTACTGACTACTGACTAAAGCTGTAGAGGCAGGATATTTTTCTCAAAACTGAGATAGCTTGACTGCTTGAAGCACTCTAACGCTCCCCACTCTCACACATATTACCAATTTCCAGCTCCAGCTACTCTCAACAAGCCCCTGTGCCCAGGTGGGTGCTTCCAAGAGGCATCTCAACTGCCCAGGAACCTCTGACCTGATGGAATACATCACACTGCCCACGCTTAGGACAGGCTGGGTTACCGACCCCTCCCTCGGTCTGCACCCTGTCCGGAGAAACTTACAATTCCCATGTTCCACAGACACTGCACACGGCCGCTGTGCAGCCCACTGTCATCTCTCATTGCCACAGTCTCCATGTTTGCCTCCAGCTTCTGCCTCTGCTCCTCATAATCTTCACAGCAGCCAGAGCAATCCTGTCACATAGCATCTGTCTGTGCTCCAAGCCCTCCCATATCAACTGTCACCGTCCAAATATACCTAAAACTCACATCATGGTCCATGCGGCTCTGCCAACTTGTAGTCTCACCTCCTGCTGGATCAACTTCTCTCAGGATGTAGGGAAGGCCAGGCTTTCCTGCAAGAAACAACTCACACTTGATTCCAACAGATTATTTTGTTTTTGTTTTTTGTTTTTGTATTTTTTTTGTTTTTCTTCTGGTACCAGGAATCGAACTCATGACCTTGTGCTTGCCAGGCAGGTGCTGTGCCACTGAGCTAAATCCCCAGCCCCACAACAGATTATTTTGACTGTGCAGCAAAAACTGGGCACAAGTGGTTGAAATTCTGGGCGGTGCAGTGTCCTTTGGTTCCTGTTAGTTTTTCTTGGAGCTTTTTCTTTCAGGGTGGGAGGGCATACCGATAAAGTGCTCATACAAAATAACTTAGTGGTTTCCAACAAAAATGAATAACCTCCAAGCATTAGACCGTGGTGAGCATTCCAGGAACACCCACCTGGTCTGCCTTTCTTAGAGCCACAGGTCACTCCCTCTTGAAGAAGCTCCTAACCTTGTTTGACTACTGTTTTCTTGCTTATATTCCAAAGTGATCATCTCAGCACACCACCTTAAAAACTCTAGCTTAGGACATACTGTCTAAGGTTATTTATTTAGAAACCCAGAGCTTTTTCCCACTCATTCTCATACATCTGCCCATCCAATATCATCTTCTTCCCTGCTATAGCCTGCAGAAGGGGCAGTTGGCTGTGACATTTGAGGAAGAAGGCTCAAGGTTTACTATGCATAACCACCCCCTCTAAACACACACACACACACACACACACACACACAGGCATGCACTCAGTCACTCCTTCCTGCTTGTTCAACTGGCATCTCATCCTGCAGCATTCCTCAGTCCCATTATTACAACAATACTCTACTCTGTCAGACCAATTCCAGCGTGCTATTGGTCAGAGGGCTGAACCATGACCCATTTGTTTCCCACGGTCTCACATTTTTAAAGAAAAGGGAAAGAATGAGAAGGAAAGACTTGAAAATGCTACAGAAAACTTCTCCACAAAAGAGGAACTTAGGACAATGGGTCAGGACAGCTGAGAGGCCCTCTAGGCCCACTTCCCCAATTTTCTGAAGTGGACCTAGAGGTCCAGAGTGCCACATCATACGATATGCAGGTTTGTGTCCCTCCTTAATTCCTTTGTTGAAATCCTAGCCCAAAAGCTGATGATACTAGGTGGAGGAGTCTGCTGGGAGGTATTTTCATCATGGGGGCAGCACTCTCATGTATAGAGTTGGTGCCTTTATAAAAGAGACACAAGGAAACTTGGAGCCTTGACATCACACGAGGATACAACCAGAAGGGACCTTCTCTGAGAAGGCACATCCTCACCAAGTACTAAATCTGCCAGTGCCTTGACTTCCCAACCTCCAGAGATGTAGGAAAGAGATTTATTTTATGTGTAATTTCTTTTTGTGAATATATCTTTCTACAGGAGTCCAAAAGGAATAAGGAGCAAGTAAATTGCCCCAATCACACAGGTACCCTTCCTGTCTTATCTTCCACTGTGTATGGGAAACCATTTCACTAGTCTTTGCACAGGACTGATTTGGCTCTGAGGAAAGACTTGTTTGTTCCATGGATGAAGGAGGATGTTTCATTCATTCATTTGGAAGCCAGGTAGCACAAAATTACACCATGGCTTGAGGTTTCCAGCAAAGAGATGCAAAAAGAGGGATTAAGTGGTCTCTGAAAAACAACATGTGGTTGGGATACTGTCACCTGACAGTCTCAGTGCCACAGATTAGATGACCCACAGGGGAGAAGCACAGACCAGGGATGGGTGGGATCTCCCTGTCCTGGAGTGAAAAGTGAGTTCTCAGGGATGAATAGGCAGAGTGGACAGTGTTTGAATTTGGGCAGTCGTGATGCATGTGATTTCCAGGGCTGATCCTCTCACTGTCTCACCATACTGCAGATCCCAAAGCAGCTCCCAAGTGCTGTGCTCAGTGTGTGAACATAGACCAACCCCACTCTGCCAGCAGGAGTCAGGACACTGAGCACAGTGGGGGCCCTCCCTCTGCCAAAGCCAGACTCTTGATCTGGGGTTCTATACGCTAGGATGACTGAGCTGTCTGAGATGCAGATGCAAGGTGAGTTCTGCCTTTGGAGACATCTGCATCTCTATGGAGGCGCCTCACTGCAAGACAGAGACCAAAGATCAGCAGCTGGAGGATTAACATGTCAGATGTCCCAGGAGACCCGAGGACCATCTGAACGGAGTCACCCAGCACATGGGGAAAATCTACTTCTCTCCCTTGTGCTCTGACCACCCTCAAGACTGTCCTGTGAACAATCCCAGACTGTTGCGTCCATTCCAAGAGCAGGAAAGGTGAAGGCTCTCTGCTGCCCTGCAACCTAGATATTCCCACTTGTTATGCTTGTATCTAGAAGCTCCCAAGGGTACTCGTAGGTGGAGCTTTTGGAAGATGACTGGATTATGGGTGTGGTGTAGCTGCCTTGTTGTTAGGAGACACGGTGTGGTCAAAAACCTGGGTCACTTTGGGAGGGGGTTTCTCTCCCTCCACGACTCCTCCCTTTACTCTCTTCTTCTGGCTGCCAGGACATGAGCACCTTTTCCTCTGCTATGCCCTTTACCATGCCGTCCTGCCTTGGAGTCCATAGACCATGGACTGACTGCTAATGTGAACCAAAATACACCTCCCCTCCTCTAAATGCAAGTGTTGGGTATTATCTCTTCGGAGAAAAAGTGACTAAGGTGCCATGAATTCTCCCAACAGCCCTGCCCTAGGGATAGTGCCTCCCCATCACATACATGAGGCAGCTGTCACTGACACAGGTAGGTGAATAGCTGTAGGAAGTAGCCCCCAAAACCAGCCCCAAACAATGCCCTATGCAAACATGGTACTGTTTGGTTAAAGAGAGTGTTATCATTCTTTATCTTTTTCTCTTGAATATGAATTCTGCCTATCACTATTTCATCCACAGAATATAGATGAGAGGTCCTAAGATGGTAAGGCGGCCTGGCAGCCCCCGCTCCTGCCCCATGCATCCCCGGGCTGCTGTGTCACCAGTCCTGGGCACTGTGATGGGGAGAGGTCTGTGTGGAGGAACCGTGAGATGTCACACATCCGGGCGAGTGAAAGCCAGGGGTTAGTGCAACTACCTGGCAGAGCCCAGAGTATACCTAGCAATGACACCACCTAGCTGGGGTGTCAGATTGTGGTTTAATGAATGAGTTTTGGGTACTTTCATGTGCAGCAATGCACTACTGAAGCAGTACCTCATATGGGTCATAGCTGACAGAGAAAACGTAAGATGAGGTGTTTTCTGCTCTATGCTTCATATATATTACACTGAAAAGATTCGTTTTAAATGGTAACTTGAAGCCTCTGTAAAGATCCCGTGGAGATTTTTGCTGCATCCACAGGCAGACTAAAATGACACTTTTGAGAGTCCTTTATGTGTTTCCAGGTTAAAGATGACCCCAAGGGTGCGAAGGTCTGAAGGGGCCAGAGCTGTTGCTGCTGTCACATCACTGATCTCTCCATTCCCCTCACAGGCATGATGAATAGCTGCTCCAGCTGGCAGAATGGCAGACATTGGGGTCAGCCAGTGGAGGACGGGCCTCTGGGCCCTGGTACAAGGACTCGTGGCTCAGGTGGGCATAAGTGGCTCAGAGTGAAACGTAAAGTGACATGAAAAGCATCCAAGAAAACAGTGATTATAAGAAAGGGCAGACTTAAGGGAGAAAGAGAACTAACAAGATATGCAACAGAATCCACAGGTTGATTTAAAAACAAGGCATTACTAACACGGTAACTTTGTGTTTTCTTAATCAGATTTTATTGGTACATTTTAAATATACATAATAATGGCATTCATTATCGAGAATTTGTACCTGTCTGTACATGATATCACTTGATTTTCCCCCATGGCCTTCCCTTCCCTTCCACTCTCCTCACCTCCTCATTTACAAAAGCTTCTAACAAGGAAACTTTGAAGTAGCAATTGGACAAGTCCCAAAGTCTGGCACTTGTCTGAGGACTGGATGTGGGGCACCAGGATCAGTTCTTGACGACGGGCTCCGATGATCATTGTAGGTGCGATTTGAGAATTTGCAGGGAAATACTGACAGTAATGTCCCCACACATGTCCACTGGGTCTTCATGTCCACAGATCAGTGTGGAATCAAGAAGAAGTGGGACTTTGAGGCTTTACGCTGTTGTGCTCCTGGGCACCCCCACACCTGCAGAGTCCACATGTGTCTCAGCTCAGAGTTAGGTGGGTTAATTGCAATATCAGGCAGGTCAAGTCAGCTCAGCCCAACCCAGAATCTGGGGATCTATCACAGGGTACACTTGAGAGGGTCAGCGCACTCACCTGGTGTAGTAGATCCAAGTGAGGACATAAGTGAGGAGAGAACCAGCTACCATGCCAACCGCTATGATGAGAGTGAGGCACAGGGGCCAGGAGCCCTCCTGCTTCTCAGCTGCACACGGGTAAAAGGATGGGCTTCATGGAAGGGGAGGGAATGGAGCTTTGTCCCACGCCGCGGCCCCTCCCCCATCTCAAACACCAGGCAATCGGCCACCCAGCTCCTGTCCTGTTACTCACCCTGCACAAAGAGTTTCAAAGAAAAGTTCTGGAAGCCCAGAGGGTGATGAACTTGGCAAGTAAATTCCTGTCCATCCTGAGGCCCTACAGAGCACAGCTCCAGGACCCTGGATGCTGAGACCTGAGAGGAATTCAGGTCCCTACTCTTCCATAACCAGCTCAGGGAGGAAGAGGAGTTGTTGTCAGCCGTGCAGACAAGGTGCAGGGACTGGCCCTCCTGGACAATCGGCGATGTGTCATTGCTCATGGTCATTGGAACTAGGGGCACTGAGAGAGACAGACAGAGACCACAAAGGCTGCATCTGAGAGCCCTGACCATCCCTTCCTTTCTGATTAAACAGAAGTAGGACACACGACTATCTGGCTGGTGGACACAGATAACCAAATCCAGGAGTCAAGTGTGTGAGAAACCCTGAGAGAAAGAGGCTACAAGATTGGAAGTAGGGAGGTTGGTCATGTGAGCACATGGCAGGTGGGCATCTCAGGTGGAGAAGTGACCTGCAGAGGTACTGGGACAGCCTAGCAAATGGAGGGACCTGCACATGTATCTGGAATCCAGTATGGATCATAAAGTTGTTTGAACATGATGAGCCCAGGAAGCTGGACTGGAGAATAGATGAATAGATGAATAGTGAGGTCCCACTCCAAACCAGGACAACCTTCTGGGCTGTGCTATGAGGGTCACAGATGTTGAGAAGAACCTGAGATAAGAGGAACCACACAACATGAGTAGGAATAAGGGGACACAGCAAGGAGATGAAGTCCAGGATTAGTGAGAGATTTTAAGAACTGAAGAGCCCACTGATCTAAGGGCAGCTTCTGAAAGGAATATATCATAGGACCTGGGTGGGGATGACAGTGCCATGTTCTGAGTGCAACTCAGGACAGAAAAGTATGAAAGAGCCCAGGGCAGGAGCATATGAGAAATGAAATTGTTGAGTTCACCTGGGGGAGCCACCAAAGGGCAGAGCTGGAGGACAGCCTGAGCTATGAGGGAGACTCGTATAACATGGGCAAGTTGAAGGGAAGTGGGAGACAGACAGGAAGTGGTAGTGCTATAGGAGGTAGGGCATGGCACAGCTGACTGGAGAAGTGAACGGGACCTGTCAACATCAGGGCAGCTCCAGACGATTCTCAGGGACAGTGGCCAGAAGACCTAGTAGGCATCAGGAAGAAAAAGAAAGGGGGCACCAGACAGGCTGATAGAGTGAAAGGGATTGAATGCTTGTGTCGGATTTAAATTTCACCTTATTTCTACTCTGGTTCAGTTCTCACTTATTCTGCTGGAAGGAGCCCTGACCTTCACCACAGCCTCCAGAAAACCACAACTTTCCTACCTGTGCAGTTTCTCAAAAAATTACTGATGTTCACAGAGGGGGCAGCATCTGTGATAGAAAGATGGAACAGTTTGAACTTGAAAGACAGAGTGTTCAGGACACATTGTCTTCATCTTACAGAGCAACAGAACTTGGGGAAGGGCTGCTGTGTGTGGGACCTGTCTCAGCCCATCCACACCTGGGCTCAAGGCCACAGCACCGACAGCCCCAGACACCAAGGTCCTCCCGCCTCACCCCAGTTGTCCTCAGAGACCTACATGTCTCCATCCAGAACTTTCAGGAGACATTCAGCTGTGTGGTTCTCTCTACGGAGCAGAGCACAGAGACACACAATCCTTCCTGTACTGTCACAGACTGTTGTATTTTAATTTCATATCTTGAATCCTCTGCCAAAGACTCTGGCGAGAAGACGACTGAGAAAACGGTCCCCATTCCTACCCTGGATCCCTCTGGCTCCTGCTTCTCCTACCTTGCCACAGCCCGAAGAGTAGCAGCAGCAGAAGCAAATGCAGCATCTCCGGTGCCACGACTAACACTATAGGAAGGGCAGGCTGAGAATATAAGGGTGACTCCAGGAGGAAGTCAGTGGGTGTGGCCATTACAGTAATAGTGCACATAAATGCAATTTCACATCCAAAACTGCTGCAACTGGGGTGCTCGTGGAGCTCTGTTTTCAAAATTTCTCTACTCTGCAATATACGGTGAGGCCTCAAAAGAGCAGAAGAGGCCCGAGAGTCATGCTGGAGTTACACATTTCCTACTTAGAAGAGTTATGACAAATTGGAATTATTTCTGCCATCCAGATTCAACAGATTGTATTAGTGAATTTTTTCCCTGGAAAATGCTTACAATTAAATGTATTCCCTTACTGTTACATCACCCTTTGGGTTTTATGGTTTTTTTGAAGACAGTTCTTATATTTTTATATATCTACATTTTCAAATCAAGTAACAGCTTTGTAGGAAGTGCCCTTTTATATTGTTAGAAAATATAAATAATAGTGAAGTAAAACATATGTAGACAAAGGTGCTCAGATTTGAAAGATGTGCTTGGTTACCTTTACAAAAAGAAAAATTTCCTGTTCCAATCAGTGAAGTGAAGAAATTCCCAGGCCTGCAGGTTTAATTTGGTGGTAGACATGTCATCTGCATGTGTAAATGCGTGCACTGGGTTTGATGTCCAGCACACCAAAAAAGTAAAAAACCTGCAAACATGCCTTCCTAGTTTCTACCCCAACTCAAAGTAAGCACTATGTTGATTGCTGTTATCATTGGTTAGCTTTGTCTGTTTCTTCCTTTAATGCAATTGGATATATTCAGCAAGTGCTTCCAGTACCTGGCTTCTTGTGTTCAATCTGTATGTGTTCATGTGTATGTGTATATGTTTCTGTGTGTATGTGTGTATGTCAATTCTCACTGCTGTGTGTATGTGTGTATGTCAATTCTAACTCCTCTATCAGCAATTTGTTTTTTCTACTGAAAGAATTTCCACCATGTTTGTATATCATACATACTCTATGCAGTCTAATTGGATGGACATCTGAGTTGCTTCCAATTTGAGAATTTATGGAGACTGCTGGTGTGAACATATCTTTCAGCATGTCTATGCGGTTTGTTAGATACATTGGTCTACTGGTTTCAGTAATTCTTGCTGTGTATCATATTTCATATACTGTGGAGCTGAGGCATCTTCCATGCCAGGGGAGACCTCTCCCACTGGACTGCCTCCCAATCCATTTGTGCATATTCTAATTCCCAATAACCTCAAGTCAAAACAATATTATGGAGGTTGTTGAACTCTGTTAACCCTCCAGCATAGGTTCAGTGAAATATGAGACTTCTCGGAGCACGTTTTATGGCTATTGGCTGCATATTGGAGGGTAGCTGTAAAAACCACAAGGTTGTTTCAGCCAGATTTTTCCCCATAGTGATTCTGGAGGACAGCGAGGTATTCAGAACTGAAAAATTGTCAGCCTCATCCAACAACCTTTATTTTCTTTTATACTTGATCCTAATTAGTACTGTGTAATGTGATATTTTACTGAATCTCTGATTTGGACATTGCTAATAAAATTTTAGTTCCTTTTATTTCAATGTCACATGTTCATTTAAGTGGGCATTGCTAGTATCAAGATCAGTGACAGCATGACCTGACTAGGCAGTAGGTTATAAACCAGCACACTATGAACGTGTGTGTGTGTGTGTTTGCACACGTGAGTGTGTGTATGATAGCATCCCTTGTTATTTGCTAACTTCAGAAAGCAGAAAATGGGACATAGAGAGGGCTAGTGCCTTTCCTGTTTTTAATCTGTTAGTGTAGAAACCAGTGTTGAATGATTTCTCCTATGCTAAACTCTCTACCATTTCTTACACAGATTTCTCTTCTAGTAATTTATAAGCCAATAACAAGGTAGATTTATACTATATGAACTAGTGTGAAGGATCCCCTCCCCTAGAGATGCCCTGGGCTTGTTCTAAGAACAACGCAGAGTCCCTGGGGAGTCCTCACTGCTGTCTGTTTTCAGGCTGATGCAACTGTCTTGCAAGACCCCCATGCTTCATCTTGTGAGAGTAAAAAGAATTCAAGCAGAACTCCTGAGCTGAATGTGATTTGATCACAAAGGTTTGTGGACAGAAATTTGAAAGTGCAGGAATATAGACTTTCTTTTTCTGACCTCATTCTTCTACCTGGAGAGCTTGGCAATCCAGCTCTGCCATGGGTCAGTAGACAGCCCACTTCCTGCAGCCCCAGAGAGGGAAGAACCTTTCTTTCTTCTACAATTTTCATGAAAGGCAATGATTTCATGGGAAATTCAGGGTCTGGGACAGACATAGAATAGTTTCTGCTTCAGAGGAAGATGTGGGATGGGTGACAGACTTATCACTCCTACTTTGTACAGCAACTGAATAGCAAAGATGTTAGATCTGGACTCCCCCTCATCACTCTCCTCAGTCTGGTCCACAGGAACCAAGCATCAATGTGGAGCACAGCACTGGGTTCCACAGACACATCCCTTACTTTCCTACTGTGAAGTTTTACTTTAGCATAACAGTAGCCAGCTGTGCATCTCACTACCTTCCCCTGAGGGAAACAGGAAACAGTCTTTGTATTTACCCACTTAGTATGAGGAAAAGCAAGTTGTGCACACATGTGAAAAAGTGTCAAACCAGAACTTATAACCACGTGATGCTCCATCTAACAGGTTTTGTGTGTGCTTACCTGAGCATTCAGAGAGGATACAATACACCCACACTACACCAGGATTTGTTTTTAAAGACATTTTCTTTTCGTATTATTTTGTATTGAGACTCTATCGCGTTGAATGTTCTTGCTTTGATTTGTTTATATTTGTGATACTGGTATGCAGCTATTGTTCTATTTCTTTGTTTGTTTCTCACTTACTACTCTCTTTAAAATAAAAAAAAAGACATTTTCTTTTCATTTTTCTGGTAGAAGTAGCCCAAATCAGTACGATTGCACAGGAAAAATGATATTTGCAAGTCTTGTAGAAGTCAAAATTGAATCATCAGATTACTCATACATAGATGATAAAGATGATCCATTATAGTAAAATATATGTGTGGGGAGATGCTGAAGCTGGAGACTGATCACATGTGTGGGGCTGGAACAAGGCCAGTCTTGAGAACAAAGGGTGCCCAAGGCCAGCCACATGAACAAGCTGCTCCAGTCCAGAGAACATCATGCACCCCAGGCAACTGAAGCATACACGTTGCCAGGCAGAAGAATGTCATGTTTCATCAACCAGCTGAAAGTATAAATAAACATGCTTCAGTGGTTGAGCAGTTCCTTTTCCTCCCATCCAGAGAGAGGGCTCCACCTGACTGCAGTTTTCTGTGTCTTTTCTTCATTTCTTCACCTTCTCCTCACTCTTCATGGTCCTCACCCCAGGAAATTCAGGAGTGGCACTGGCCATGGCAGAATGGCACCTAAGCAGGGACTGAGGGCATGAGGAAATTTGTCATCTAGCAGGTGAGGACACCTCTAGTGTGCACACAAAATGGAGAGAGATATACTGATATCCTCAGTACTGACAGCATTGATATCATCAATATCAAGCCCAAAGTGTGTTGATAGCCTCAATACTGAGCTCAATAATATCATCACTACTGAGACCATGTGTATCAGGTGTAAAACATGGGGCAAACAGGTTCTCAAAGAACCATAGATGTACCTAGAAATGCTTGTTGTATTCTTGATTCCTGTATTTACTTTGTTTTCATGGATTTGGATTAGGAAATGGGTTAATGGCTGTACGCTTCTTTAGACAATTACAGAGAATTTGGCTCAGGACTCTAATTTAAAATCAAGTCCCAAGCAGGAAAAGACAGTGGAACAAAATCCACCCCAATAGAGCTGAAACCCTCTAGCTTTGCTCAATTAGGTAAGGAAGGAGCAGTGGGGGACAAAAAGGACCCTTTCCCAATAGAGGAGTGTTTCCATGTGAATTCCATTTCACAATGCCTGATAACCTTAATTGCACCACAAGCAACTACTTCCATCTCCTTAGTTCATAAAATAGGGTCATCCTTTAAGTTAACTGCTCAACAACTGGCCTTTGAAAATGCAAAGAAATTACATAAAGCAGGTTTAAGAGCCCTCAAAAAAGGGGTACACTGTCTGAGATGATTCAGAGTTGTGCAGAAATTGGACCCTCATATGCATAAGGGGCTACGTCGGCATTAGCTGTCACTCAGATTGTTCATCTACAACCTAGAGGAAAGAAAAAGAACAAGCATGCTTGTTTCAGCTATATGAGTGAGGGATCTTCTTCCTGAAATTGCTGTTGCACCTCTAAATGCAGCACAGCCATTGTCCCTTCAACAAAACCTGGAATCTGTACACAGTGTCAATGAGGGCATCACTGGGAAAGTAAGTGTAAAAACTGGTGTGGAAGGCTGATCTATTCTGGGAAACTTTGAGAGGGGCCCACCCAACCCCTACCAAGCAGTAGGGGTGCTATGGCACAGGAAACTTCCCTGAGACTGTGTGATCAGGCCCTGACAGGCATGATGGATCACACATGGTGTAGCGCAGCTGAAGGAGGCCCCCACCGTGGAGTTGATGACTGTGCCGCTGTGGGCGGCAATGAGCAGGCAGAGGGATGGAAGTCTGGCTGGCCGTGCCTCCCATGGGCTTTGGCACGAACTCCACCAGGCCCCACCAAGATTTTAAACTGCCAGTCCACCCATGCATATCACCGTATTCAAGCTACACTCAGCTAAGGGCCTCAGAAACCATAACAGCCTTCTAAAAAAAAAAATGGCGGCCATAGGTGCAGAGGTGTCTGGATAGGAGCCATAGGCAGAGGCGGGAGCAGTAGGCAGCAGCCCTGGGCACCTGAATACAGGATACAGAGTTTTCCTTCCACGTTTAAGATTGACAATGGCCCAGCCTATACAAGTGCTGCCTTCCAAACATTTTGTGAAACTTGTCATATTTCCCTTACCATGGGAATTCCTTATCACCCTTAAGGTCAAGGAATTGTTGAACATGCTCACTATACACTCAAAATTCAATTATAAAAACAAAACGGGGAATCCTTCCCTACAAAATTCACATCTCATAATACACTTCACTTAGCATTGTATACTATTAACTTTTAAATCCTACTATGGATGAGACTACAGCAGCAGAAAGACAATTCAATCAGGTAAAGAAAAAGAAGTTAGGAAGGGTCCTCTGGAAAGATCTTCATACTGGACAATGGAAGGCACCCAACCCACTCCCTTGGGGTAGAGGATATGCTTGTGTTTTTCCAGAAAACACTGAGTGGCCTATCTGGATACCAGAGCATGCTGTCTACCTGTATCCTAGTCCCAAATCCAGAGAAGGAATTGACTCCACCTTTCAAGAAGCCATTGCTCAATCTTATGACAGCAATGCTTCAGAGACAATTCCACAGCCAATAGAGAAAGGGTGGGGCTAGATCTGACCTGGGGCCAATTAAAGGAATGGACCCAGGATGCCTGGGAAATGGTAACCTAAAAATGGGAATCAAAGGTTTGAGTAAGTGATAGAGTGCATGGAGGTAACTGAGAAGAAAATTACATGAAAGAAAAGGACAGGAAAGTTACCAGTATTCTTTTTGAGTATTTTAAAGACAAAAATAAATACAAAAATTAAATATTAATTATAAATAAAATATTTTATTCCATCCAAATTTTCTTATAAGAGATCTCTGCTAACTGAACTACAAATAATTCTGATTAGGCTACTTATACTTACAAATTTCTAAAATTGTAAAAATGTTTTTATAATTTAATTTGATGAAAAATATATTTGAGTTTACTCTAATTTTGTAAGATGTTTGTTTGTCCAATCTGTAAGCTGTATACTTGTTGTTTGTCCATTTGTCCAATCAGTTAACAGCTGTTCTTTACTTGAGCTCAACAATGTTTTGTTTTTGCTTTGCCTTTAGCATTTTGGATCATGTGCTCAAATTTTAATTTGAGCTATAGAGCTAAAAGCATGCTTCCACCTGAATTGCCAGCAGGTCAATGTGATATCCAGACTGGTGTTCACAGAAGTCATCAAAAGTTTGCTAAGGTAACCAAATGAGGATCCTTTGGGCTTAGAGAATTATTGGTCAAGGCTCCCTTTGGTATATACAGCACAGCTGGCCGGGAAATTATTCCAGGCTTTGTTCATTAATAGGAACCTCAGTGATCTCCATAGCTTTATGGGAGACACCTCAAAAATGTTATTAAAATATATTATTGTGATATGTTTACATTGGTCCTCATCAAAAGATTAAGATTTCCAGACAATAAGATTTTTGATTTAAAGATGCTCTGGTACAAAGGTTTTCATATGGCTATGACAATAGATTGTTATTAATCTCATTGTGTATTAAATATATTCATGTCTCCAGACATACAGGTTTTCCAAAATATAAAACAGGGATTGTTTATGGTGGTACAATTTTCTTTCAGATTCAAACCTCTTCCATTAACAAAAATTTATGTGGTGTATTTGCTGTGTATGTGTCATTATACTTAGAGATGCCTAGACATTAAGCAGTCCAGACAATGTCACAAATTTCCTCAATAACATCCCATTAAAGATCGATTAGTTAGGCAAAATCTCCTCATGTACTAGATAGGGATGATTGAATAAAAAGACTATTTCATATCAAAAATAGAAATTTAAGTGTGTTACAAAAATATCATGACTGTTATGCTTCAATATTTTGCATGGTTTTGATTTCTAATTTTCTGGGTATGATATATAACCGTTGTCTGTTAACATTCCACAGGGATCCAGATGTTAAAACATCCATGTATAGTAAGAAATAATGGTTCTATTTTACTTAATATTAGGCAAACTGCAATATGATATCATTAACCTTCTCTTCTGGATGTTCAATAACTGAGGTCTGGGGGCCAAAACCTAGAAAGATAGGGTAGGGGTACAGCCAATATTTTGACCCCAGTCCTCCAAGTTCAGTGAGGACCCACAACATAAGAGAACCTCTGCTGAAACGTCCTATAACTTGATGAGTTCCTGGTTTCTGACCAAGGAGATTGTGGGACCACAGGGGAAAGTATTCAATGGTGTATAGTGTGCCTGAAGAGAGTCACCAGGAGAAAAAAGTCTGCTAAGCTTTCACAGAAAGCAATGTGGTCAAACAATGGCTGTGACTCATCCAGATGGTTGAGACTGACAGGAGAATTGAGAGGCACTATGCATGCTTTTAAGGTAATTGCCAAGGAGACTTAACTGACAATGATTGATAGGAAGAGATTAATTGTAATTAATACAGGTCTTACTTTAACTTGGTCTTAAACATCCTGCAGAAGGGAATAATGACAAGAGGTATAAAACAATGTCATACTAATATGCTAGCTATAAAAGAAACTCAAATCACTAACACCTGCTGACAATTTCCTGCTGCACCAGTGACTGACCACTGTTATGGGTTAATGGGTTGTATAGCATAAAACTGCTGAGTGCAGGGATTTTAAATCCTTGGACTGAAAATCTTTAGCCTAATTAAATAAGGTCACTCAGCATAAAAACAGTTCAAGAATGAGAAGATCTTCTGCAGAGTCCTCCAAAGACAGCTCCTCCAACTTTAAATTCAACAGACTTCCCATTGCTGACAACTATAAAACAGAAAAGGAGGAGATGTAGTGAGTGGAAAAAGTTGGATATTGGCCACATGTGCAAGGCTGGAGCAAGGCTGATCCTGGGAACAAAGTGTGCCGAAGGCAAGCCACATGAAGAGATGCTCCAGTCTAGCAGTCTAGAGAACACCATGCACTCCTAGCAATTGAAACAAACAAGTTGCTAGGCAGAGGGGTGTCATGCGAATATGCTGAATATATAAATACACATGCTGTGGTGGTGGAGCACTTCTTTTTCCTCCCATCCAGAGAGAGGGCGCCACCTGATTCCAGCTTTCTGTATCTTGTCTTCAGCTCTTCATCTTCTCACCACCCTTCATGGCCCATACACCAGGAAATTTGATAGCTGTGCTGGCTGCAGCATACATATTTTCATAACAGAAGAGTGGTATGGGTGGATGATGATGATGATGACTTTTACATGGACCATGTGAGCCAACATTTCTGTGAGAGTGAATAGAGAAAGTGTCAACAGATAGAGATACAGGCAGTGCTGACCTCCTTGATTCCAGTGGTGAAGAAAATGTGAGTATGTATTTGAGGAGATGGAATGTTGCAAAATGGTCACACAGCCAAGAAGAATGAGGGTATACTCTCCTTGTTTAAGGGTAGTGAAATTATGAGATCTAAGCATGAAGGTACCGCTAGAAACAAAGACTGATAATGATTCCACGACAAGTTGCTAGGCAGAGAGGTTGGAATTGACATCAACTTCCTGAGTGTATAAATAAATGCTCTGCA
>NW_004955558.1:1320803-1324266 GCF_000276665.1 Chinchilla lanigera
CAGCTTTCTGTCTCTTTTGCTTCTCCATCCTCTCCCAATCCTTCTCCCTGGGAACTTTGAGAACCGCACTGGACACAGATGTACACGCGACAGGCCATGCTGTCATCACAGTGAGGTCCTGCTGCCCAGAGCGATTCAAGGACCAATTTAAGCCACTAATTTTTTCTGACATTTTTATATCATTTTATGCCTATTTAAAATATGAATTTTTGTCCTACTTTGGACCAGGAATACGGCTCACAGGCACGCCTGGGAAGTGCAAGGTCTGGAGTTCAAATCCAGGTAAGCACCAAGAAAGTATTCTAAGATAACGAAGGTAGCCTTCATTTCCCAATTTTCCCCTGCAGTTGGGAAATTGTTTCTTCTGCTTCCCTATACATGATGTGATGTCAAAGTGGATTGGATTGTGATTCTACAATTTAATATAAATTGAAACTCATAGCACAGGCTTTTCTTTGAAGCCAGTGATGATGAACCTTTAGGAGACTTCAATAACACCTGGCTGTGGCACACGTGCCATAGGTTCCCCACCACTGTTCACTTTCACCTGGCATAACTGACCTTCATTCATGCAGTAGCATGTGCCAACAGGTTGTTCCTTTTTAAAAAAGTATTGCTAAATTGAATCCCAATGATGGGTACATGGAGCTTCATCTGGCATTGGATATATATATATATATATCACAATGTGCTATATATATGTGCTATATATATATATACCACCAATGTGCTAATAGAATTTTACATTCTCACCAGGAAAATCCAAGATTTTCAGTTGTTCCACAACTTCTCCAACACTCAGCACGCCTGGTCTCCTTTCCATTTTCTTTAGTGTACTCTCACTGTGGCTATGTTCTGAACTTCTCTTTTATTGATACAGGGTACCTCCATGCAGTTTGGCCTGGTCTTGAACTCATCATATAACCTAGGCTGTCCTCTAACTCATGGCCTCTTGTGTCCACCTCCAAGTGCTGGGATCACAG
Source organism: Chinchilla lanigera (assembly GCF_000276665.1). Lineage (NCBI taxonomy): Eukaryota > Metazoa > Chordata > Mammalia > Rodentia > Chinchillidae > Chinchilla > Chinchilla lanigera. The sequence continues at coordinate 1,321,787 of NW_004955558.1, forward strand.
GTACATGCTCCCACATGTGACATTCTGCACTTCTTTGATGACTGACACACTATGCTCTCATGTATTTTCTATCTCTGTATCCTGAAGTGTCTATTCCACTCTTCACCCTGTTTCCTATTACATTGCTTTCATGTGGACATTTTCTGGAGTTACTTGTATACTGGGGTGGAGGGAGCATTGGGCATTGAATCCTTGAACTTCACACGGAGTTCCATCCAAGCTCTTTTTATTTTGAGAGTGTCATGATGTTACCAACTTGCCCTGCTATTTTTGGTCACTGAGAGTGGACATAGAATGAGGAGCACTACCACAGAGCTAAATCTCAATTGCTTTCAAATTTATTTTACCTTAAGATATTTTCTTTCTACGTTTCCCAGGCTGAATTTGAACTTTCCATCCTCCTGCCTCAACCTTCTAAGCAACTGGGACTATGCTCATGAGTCACCATACCTGAACCCTATTGAGTATTCAGCACATATACATATAGAGAATTATTTTTCTGTGGATTCACATTCAGTGAGAACTATATATCTGAATTTATTGGGACATAATGCTACCATATAATACAAATATTCTGTAAATTCTTTGTTATGTATCCATTTTGCAACTATTTTCTTCAAGATCATGACCAGGCAAGAGAATTCTTCACCCCTACTCCCAAGTTTACCCTAAATTGATTCAAGAGAGCTGCAGGCTCTCACAAGTGAGATTTAGGGGGCACCTGGGTCAGACCCAGATCAGCTATCCCTGATAGTTGTCACTTACACAGAGCAAGCACGGTTTCTATATTAGAAATGTGTGAGTGAGATGTTTCCCTGGAAGTTTTGCTCATGGAGACCACTATGAAGCAGACCTGAGCAGGACTTAAATTAACCAATTGGCTTTTTATGTTTATTTGTGAATTTGTTCAAAGCCTAGGATGCTTGTCTGGAAGTGGGCAATGAACTCATAGTAAGTGAACCTCTGTGAGTTACTAATCCTTGCTAAAAGCTATAATGGTGGATAAAACCAGAAAACCTCAAAGGATAAGACAAGATCACAGCCAAGGACACCTGGATCCAATCTCAACTAGATAAAGACTATAGCCACAGGCATCTCACTCCTGGGTGGATTAACTTAATCCTTATTAAGGATTAATTTAATACCTTACTTGGAGAGGTCCTTGGGTAATTCCCCCCTTCTTGAGTACTACCCTCCCTTTTTCTGATAACCAAATAAGTATAGGCCATCCAGAGAAGGTCTTGGCCTTAGCCCCCAGAACCTCAAATTTTGTGAGAGGGCTTTGATCCTCCTGGAGCCCTGAAATCATTCCATTTGCCTCTTTTTATTTAGCCTTCACTGTACACTCATTCAGGAGATTGTGGACCTGATCAACCCACAATAACTAAAGGATTTTATTCACCTGATAACTGGTGCCCAAAGACAGGGATGTATAGTCCTTAGACTGCAAATTTTTAGCCTGAATGAGTAAGTCTCCCTAGAGTAGAAAGTGTGGGAGACAGAGAAGGCCTTCACAGGATAAAAACTTCACCAGGGACACCTGAAGAAAGGAGGGAAAAGAAGCATTCCACAAGGAAAAGAAGCATTCCACAAGGAAAAGGAGTGAGTCTTTCTTCCATGAACAAGCTGTTCTTATCCAGAGTAAAATGGGCCAAAAATTTTCAACTGAAGAGCAAAGATGCATAAAGCTGCTCTAAAGCTTGCTTAAACACTCAGGGGCTCATGTGCCAAAAAAAGACCTAACAAAAATGTTAGAAGGGGTAACAAAATATAATCCTTGGTTTCCTCTAACAGGCATGGTAGATATTGACAACTGGGAAGGAGTTGAAAAAATCTTAAAAAGGCACACAGTACAGGAAAAATCATTTCCTCTGAGATATTCTCAGCTTCAAACCTTGTTGATTCAGTTTTAAGTCCATTGCAAAGTTTACAGTCAATAGCTTCTGACTCAGAGGCAGAGGAAACAAAAGAGCTCCCAACAGAGACACCTACGCAGGAGCAGGGGCCTTTCAATAGAACATCCCGTATGGCTTTATCTGGAAACCTACAGATTTTAAAGTAACAAGCAGCCACAAAAGAAGAAATCATTGGCACCCCTGCTTGCTTCCCAGTTGGAAGTCAGCAAAATCATCATAATGAGGAGATTGTTTCTCATTGCCTTTTGAAATTAACATGCTAAAAGATCTTAAGTAAAGTGTTGTTAATAAATGGGGTTCAGAGCCCATTTATAGCAGGAGTTCTACAGAATGTTTTGGATACATATCAATTGACACCATATGATACCAGGCATCTAGCACAAACATGCCTGTCCCTTGCTTAATTTTTTCATTTTGATATACAGTTTAAAAGTCTTGTTTCAGAGCAGGCTCATAGAAACAAAATGGGTCTTAATCCACTTCCAAAGATAGATGAGGAGATACTTTCTGGGACAGGTCCCTATGTGCTTCTTGAGGATCAGCTCTGAGGTCCTGATGAGCTAT
>NW_004955558.1:1325056-1342041 GCF_000276665.1 Chinchilla lanigera
ACTGTACAGTATGTATTTCATCAGCAGATGAATACTTCACTGTACACAGTGGAAATGCAGTATGCCATTCCAGCCAGCCCGAGCCCAACAGCAGCACCTGGCCATGTGAGCAGACCCACACAGGGTGGGTGCTGCTTATAGGTGAGCAGGGGACATGGCACCATCCCCAACCCCTGTCTGCTTAGGAGCTGTCCTGGGCAGGGTGAGCAGTTCTGGCAGGGTGCTGGGCTTGGCTAGGCAGCAGCTGTGGCTTGGCTGGGTCCCGAACATCCCACTTCCCAGACCACTCCCACCCTCCATCCACACCTACCCCATCCTCCCCTCCTGCCCTCGAAGCTGAGATGCCAATTCACCCAGGAATCCCCAGGTGCCACCCCAGCTGGAAGCCCAGGCTTTGGGAAGAAGGGTCTCCCTGGGAAGGTGTGCAGGAGTGTGGGAAGGGTTTACAAAGCCTTAAAATATATATAAATAACAAAATAAATATAATACCACTACTTTGCAGATTTTCACCTCTTGTGGGGGTCTCCAGAATATAACTCCCACAATAGGTGAGGGATTACCATATTAGAAAAAAACTGTACAGTTCTTGCTGGATCTAATAGGACAGTCACTGTGACTGCAGCAGGTCAATGGAACAATGCCTCTGGTGTGGAGGGTTTCGGTCCCATGCTTGGACCCTGTCCTACAGGCCAAAAAGGGAGACATTGGGCCAGATACTGTCATTCTAAAATCCATAAGGCACCTTTGTCAAAAAATGAGATAAGGGCCTTTCCTCAGGCCAGCCAAACAATAGAGGAAATATAATTTGTGAGTCAGAATATCAGTCAGCTTTATCCAGTGCAAACACACCAGCAGATTCGACAGAAACTTCAAAGGTGGCTCCCTAGAGGGACATAAATCCCCTTACCAGGGGAGCAATACAAAGTACAGGATTAGATCTTCCTGCAGTTTGCAGAGTCACTCTTATCAGGGGTGACAAACCTAGCCCAATTCCCACAAGAGTTTAGGGTCCACCATCTGATAACAGTTGGTCTTGCACTGGAAAAGGCTGATCTAAATTTAAAAAGAATAACTGTTGTGCCTGGTGTGATTGATGGTGACTGTTGAGATGAAATACAAGTTTTTCCACGTGCCTTGGATCTCTAGGGTCTGAACAGGGAGCAAATGTGGCACAATTGATTTTATTACCTATAGATAAAACTTCCTTTGTTACATATACACAGTTGATGAGGGAAAAAGACCTTCAGAGCATGACTAAAAAAAAGAGAAATTTATCTTACACAGAAAATGACTAAAAACAGGCCTATGTGTTTTATAAAGATCAGTGGGAAAGGCTTTGAAGGTCTAACAGATACTGGCACAGACGTGTCTGTACTTTCCTTAGAACAAAGGCCCACCATGTGGCCAATACAAAGAGCCCTTACTTTCTTAATAAGACTGGGATCCCCTCAGTAGGTACTACAAAGTACCACACTCCTGCCTTCCGAGGGGCCAGACCAGCAAAAGAGCTTCTTTTCACTATATGTGGCACCTATTCTGGTCAATCTGTGGGGAAGAGATTTATTGCAAAAGTGGAAGTTAATATTTACTAATGATTCTGATCTTAACTTTAAACAAACAAATTCCAGTTCTGAAGTTAAACAAGTAGATTCAAATACTCAAATTAGACAAGTGATGATTAACATGGGATATCAAAAGACAGAGGGCTAGAAAAGAACTTACAGGGAATCAAGGAGCCTGTAAGGACTATACCTAAGAATTACAGGCATGGTATCAGATACCAACTGGCTTTTAAAATGAGGGCCATTGATGCTTCTCCCCCCAAAACAGCTCTGCTTCCCAATGGAAAACTGAGGAGCCTGTTTGGGGAGATCTGTGGCCCCTTATAGGAAGAAACTCATCCAGCTACACAAATTAGTTGAAGAGCAACTCCAGCTAGGATTTTAGAAAACTCAGATAGTCCTTGGAATACTCCTATCTTTGTTATTCCAAAGAAGTCCAGCAAGTAGAGGTTACTGCAAGATTTACAAGCTGTAAATGTTCGCTTACTTCCTATGAGGGTGCTGCAATCGGGATTGCCAAACCCAACTGCAGTTCTCAGAGACTGGCTCCTCATCATAATTGCTTTAAAAGGCTGCTTTTAAAATATTCCTCTTTCTCCCACAGATAGACTGCATTTTCCCTTTTCTGTACCTAGTTTAAACTTTAAAGAAGCCAGACGTGGTGGCTCATGCCTGTGATCCCAGCACTCGGGAGGCTGAGGCAGGAGGATCATTGAGAGTTCGAGGCCTGCCTGGGCTACAAAGTGAGCTCAAGCCCAGCCTGAACTGCATAGCGAGACCCTGTCTCAAAAAAAGACAATAAATAAATAAATAAATAAACTTTAAAGAGCCAGAGTAGTGATATCAATGGGCCACATTGCCTCAAGGAATGCAAAATAGTCCAACTTTGTGCCTGCTCTTTGTACTGCGGGCCTTACAGAAAGTTAGAAAAGCCTATCCTTCTGCATACACAATTCATCATATGGATGATGTCTTACTGGCAGCTGCAATTAAAGAACAACTGTATGACTTCTTTGCAGACACAAAATGAGATTTAATAACCTTTGGTCTCTGCATTGTATCAGACAAAGTACAATTGTTCAGTCCTTATTATTACCTGGGAATGCTAGTGACTAACAGAGCAGAAAGGGCACAAAAGCTACAGATTTTCCAAGATCATTTAAATACTCTAAATGATTTTCAAAAGTTATTAGGAGACATAAATTGGACAAGACCAAAATTAGGTATTGCTACTTATCAATTAAAACATTTATATAACACTTTACAGGGAGATCCAGCTATTGATTCCCATTTTAGCTTATCTACTGAGGCTCAAAAGGAATTAATTTTGGTTGAAAAAATGTTACAACAGCATCAAGTTTTTAGAATAAATAAAAATTATGATCTTATCCTTTATATTTTAAATATTCCTCAGTCTTCCACAGGTCTTATAAGATAATTTTATGATAAACTAATTTACCCTATTGAGTGGCTTTAACTTTCTAATCAGTTAATCAAAACCCTGCAATTATATTTAGAACAAATTGCCAAGGTTGTCGCTATGGGAAGGATAAGATCCAAATTCTATGGTGCTGATCCTACTGTAATCATATTGCCTATTGATTTAAATCAATATTTGACTCTGCTACAGCAAGCTCTATATTGGCAAGTAGCATTTGCAAATTTTATAGGATAAATTAATAATCATTTTCCCAGTGATCCTTTCAATTTTTTTCTGAAGCATTCATGTATTATTCCAAAAATTACTAAATTTGAACCTATTTCTGATGCAGTAGTTTATTTTACTGATGGTTCATCAAAGGGCAAGTCCACCATTCCGAGTAAGGATTATCGACAGTTAATAGAGACTCCAGGACTCTCTACACAAAGGTCTGAAATTAGTACTATTTTGTCATACAACAGTTTAACTCTAAATCTATTAACATAAGTAGTGATTCTGCCTACACAGTCTATCTTACTTAGAGACTCAAGAGTGCCACCCTTTGGTCGATTTTAGATCTGCCTTTATTTAATTTCTCTCTCAGGCTACAAAAGGCAATTCATAATTAAACAGCACCCTTTTATATTGGTCACATAAGGTCACATTCTAATTTACCTAGATTTTTAATAATGGGAATCACCAAGCTGATTCATTAATCGCTTTTACTAGTCCTTTTGATGCAGCTAAACAATCTCATTCATACCATCATCGAAATAGTAAGGCTTTAACCAAAAAGTTTCAATTATCCAGGTCTCAAGCAAGACAAATTGTTATGTCCTGCCCTACTTGTCAAAAGTTCCTAGGCCTATGCCACAAGAAAGAAGTAACCCCAGAGGCTTAAAACATAATGATCTTTAGCAAATGGATATTACACACATTTCCTCTTTTGGCAAACAGAAATATAGTCACATATCTATTGATACATATTCTTATGAAACTTGCCACACAGGAGAAAAATCAGCCATGTTCAACAACATTGATTGTCAGCAGTTGCTTCTATGTGTGTTCCACACAGCATAAAGACTGACAGTGGGCCTCATATATTAGTAAACCATTACAATACTTTTTTCAACTATGGCACATTAAACACATTACAGGAATCCCTTACAACCCTCAAGGACAAGCAATTGTAGAAAGAGCGCACATATCTCTTAAAACTCAATTACAAAAACAAAAAGAAGAAATATAGTTATCCCCACAAGCACAGTCAGGTTTAGCCATTTTACTCTACACTTTTTAAATCCTGCTGCAGATAATAAATTGACCCCTGCAGAACTTCATTGGTCAGCATCCCATGATGATGCCCAACATAGGGCCCAAGTTCTTTGGTAGGACATCAACACAGGGAAATGGGAAGGACAAGTTCAGCTGATAATGTGGGGAAGAGGTTATGCTTGTATCCTAACAGGTGATGGATCCACAAGGTGGCCACCATGAAGGAATGTACAACCTTGGCAAGAGACATGACTGACTCTGGAGATAGTCCCTTATGATGGCTCCACTGATCTGAGCCCTCCAGAGGATGAGCCCATCCTATGAGGCTCGCCCCCAGGGACTTGCCAATCAGACAGGAAATCTACCACCAACCCCTGAAAATCTTCTGATTACCTTAATGGCATCACTGGCAGTATTCTATGTATAAAGCCTGCTTTAGGAGCATGGTATTGGATTTATGCTCCTAATCCACCATTTCTTAGACTCATTACTTGGGCAGATTCTCCACCTGAGATTTATCATGAACCAGAATTTACTGGCCCTAAATTAGATAGGCTTTTGTTTTGTTCAAATTCTTCTTATAAGAGATCTTAGCTAATTGACATATTTTTTAACAGTTACAAGTAGTGCTTTTATAATTACAAACTTAAAAAGATTATAAAAATGCCTATAATTCAATTTGGCCAAAAATATATTTGAGTGCACTCTGATTTTATAAGAAAATTGTCTTGTGTGTGTCTTTGTTTGTCTCTCTGTTCAATCTGTAAACAGCTGTTTTATTTGAGCTCAACAAATTTTTCTTCTTTTTATATTTTTGGATTTTTGAAGCATTTATCTATAATTTAATTTGGCTTATAGATAAATGCCATCTAGAGTTAAAGATATGTTACCACCGAGGTTGCCAGCTGGTCAAAATGATGTCAAAATTGGTTTTATAATTGTTATGTGTGTTGTTGCTTATGTATTATGATTTCAGAGTCTCTCATTATTCAAATTTAATGTGTGAAATATGAGATTGCATTTTCATGGGTTATAAAAATTTATTAAGATAATTAAACAAAATTCTCTTAGACAAGGAGAAACTGTTGGACAGGACTCCAATTGACGAATAAGGAAACAGCTGCCTGGAAACATTCTTCCAATACTTGTTCATTAATGGGAAGCCCCAATAATCTCCATAGCCTTATGGAAGACACCCTAATAAATAATGTTGTGAAAAAGAAAACATATATTATTGTGAAAAAGAAAACATATATTATTGTGATATATTTACATTGGTCAGCATCAAAAGGTTAAGTTTTCAAGAAATAAGTTAAATTTTCATTAAATACATTTAATGTGTTCATGTCTTCCAAATGTACATTATTCTAAAATGTAAAACAGGGATTGTTTGTACTGATAGACATCTACCTTTCTCTTGTGCCCCACATATTTGCAGTAAGAGGTTCATGTCAAGCCAAAATAAGGACATCAGTCAAATGATAATTTTAAGCAAAAACCTATGTGATATGTATGCTATGTGTTTGCAACTACATTTAGAGATGTTTAGATATTTGTAGGACTTGGTGGTCTCTCAGTGGTCCTCGGGAGAAAATGGTGAGAGGATTTAGAAAATAAAGACAAGAGATAATAGCTGGGGTCAGGTGGAGTTACCTCTCACCTGATAGGTAAGAGGACTGGCTTCAACAGTAGGGACATTTATTTTATGCTTTTGCAAAGTTAGTACCAGTGAAGGCAATGTTGCCTAGTGATTAACAACTGTAATTGTCCAGGCAGGATGCTTTTTACAATACTGACGTAGCTTGACTGCCTGAGGCACTCTTGCTCTGTCCTGCCCTCACACATATGATCAATATCCAGCTCCAGTGGCTCCCAACAAATACTGAACAGTCCAGACAATGTTACAAACTTCAATAACATCCTATTGAAGGACAACAAATCAGATAAAAAGCTTTTATGTATTAGGTAGAGATGACTGACCAAAAAGGTTATTCTATTCCAAGATGGAGATTTAAATGTGTTTCAAAAATGTCATCATACCTGTTATGTTATACTACAATGTACAGCTTTTGATTTCAAATTTTCTCTGTAAAACTACATAACTGTTGTATGTTAACATTCAATAGGGATTCAACTACCAGAACATCCTCGGTTGGTAAAAAAAAAAAAATAACAGTTCTCTGGCTATGCTTTGTATTTCAAGGTGCTCCCGCTACAATGTAATGTCATTAACCTTCTGTTCTGGATGTTCAACAAGTAAGAATTGGAGGGCAAAAATTACAAAGATAGATAGGTTAAGCAGATAGCCAATATTTTGGCTCTAGCCTTCTGAGGTCAATGAGGATACAGGACATAAGAAAACCACTGCTTCAACATCTTATAACTCAGTTGAGTCCCTGATTTTCTGATCAAGGGTCATAAGTATGAGGGCATTCATTTACTTCTGTTATTAATCTGCCTTTTACTTCTGTTCTTACATCTTTACATGCCTTTTTCTTCTGTTCTTAATCTGCTACAGGGAACACCAAACCTGACAGTGCTAGCCATGTTTTATCTGCTGTGATTACAAAAATAAAAAGGAATAATTGATGGAGACCACTATGAAGCAGACCTGAGCAGGACATAAATTAACCAATTGGCTTTTTATGTTTACTTGTGTATCTGTCCAAAGCCTAGGCCACTTGTCTGGAAGTGGGCAATGGACTCATAGTAAGTGAACCTCTGTGAGTTACTAATCCTTACTAAAACCTGTGGTGGTGGATGAACCCAGAAAACATCAAAGGATAAGACAAGATCACAGCCAAGGACACCTGGATCCAATCTCAATCAGATAATGGCTATAGCCTCAGGCATCTCACCCCTGGGTGGATTAACTTAATCCTTATTAAGGATTAATTTAATACCTTACTTGGAGAGGTCCTGGAGTAATTCCCCTCTTCTTGAGTGCTACCCTCCCTTCTTCTGATAACCAAATAAGTATAGGCCATCCAGAGAAGGTCTTGGCCTTAGCCCCCAGAACCTCAAATTTTGTGAGAGGGCTTTGATCCTCCTGGAGCCCTGAAATCATTCCATTTGCCTCTTTCTATTTAGCCTTCACTGTACATTCATTCAGGAGACTGTGGACATGATCAACCCACAACAACCAAGGTATATTATTAACCCAATATGAGGCCATTCTCAGAATGCAGAGATGAGTATGAAGCATAGTACCTTTCTTCTTCCCAGCCTCAGATTGACCCACTTCCCTTTTGCTGAGCCTAAGGTAGCTCTGTTGGTCAGCTTAGCCCTTTAGATCCTGAGAAAGAGTAGGCACAACTTGGCAGTAATAAAAGGAAGCCCAGATGTAGTTCAGACCTACCTGAGTTGGGCCTCCTTGGAGCACACCAAGGTGGGACAGGGAATTTCCAGAGGGCTCCTCCATAATGCAGTGTTGTAGGACATGGTGGTCTCTCAGTGGTCCCCAGGAGAAAAAGGTGAGGACATTTAGAAAATAAAGACAAGAGACAACAGCTGAAGTCAGGCAGAGGCCTCTTACTTGATGGGCAAGAGGACTGAACAACAATAATAGGGGCATTTATTTATACCCTTGCAAAGCTAGTATCATGAGAGACAATGTCGCCTACTGAGTAATGACTGAAATTATCCAGGCAGGAAGTTTTTCTCAAGACTGAGGTAGCTTGATGACTTGACGCACTGCGGCTCTGTCTTGCCCTCACACATATGACCAATTTCCAGCTCCAGCTACTCCTAACACAGTGTAAAGAAAAATGAAACCCACAAAAGTTCCACTTTGATTCAGGCTATTTGTGTGGAAGAGGTGAACATTAAGTCCAAGTCAGCAGATTTCAGCATCTCACTGGTCCCAGTTATAAATAACTGATACAATCAAGGTCAATGCTTCACTGTGGAAATAATTTGGTCCTTACTGGTATATATACCCCTGTTTTGTATTTTGGTGTAAGTATACACTGCCATGAGAGCTGGCAGGAGACTAAATGGCTGAGCACTACAGAGACTGTGTAGCAATAGCTGAGGGTGGCTGAGAACCACAAAGGTGGGCTAACAGCCGGAGGACTGCCACACCAGTGTGGGAGGCTGAGCTGAGAAGGTTAGAATAAAGGCATGTTCAAACATTTCCACAACTCTGTGTCTCTTCTTTAAGCTGCCCAAATCTCAAGTGAAACTTCCCAGTCTGAACTAGTGATAAGACATGCAGTTCTTTAACACTGCTATGGGAACCAACATGGACATAATATCTAGTAGTTATCTGCAAAGGCAATGCATCTTTAGACTGGCTCGTTAGGCAGGGCTGCCAATGTAGGCTAAGGAGGAGGACTTTACTCTGCTGGCAACGGGGAGCCAAGGAAAGTCTGGAGACATAGAGACAAGATCTGAGAACACTTCCAAAAGATTCAAGAGAGTGCAACATCACAGGGAAGGATGTGAGGAAAAGACTACATTCTTTAGTCTTGGAAGCAGAGAGTCTATAGGGTCTGCTGATCCCATCAAGGCCTCTCTCACCTATTCCCCATCCTTGAGCTCCACTTCCATTTATATGTGAAAATTGTAGGCAGTCTATCTGTGGGCCTCGATTGCAGCCATTACCAAAAGCCACACTATGAACAGTGAAGCTCCAACCCAACTGGTGAGAGCCAACCAGCCCACAGAAACTCTTAGCACCATGCTCCCTCTCAAGTATAGCTGCACACCCCCACCACTACCACCCAGCCTGAGCATGTGTTAACCCTGACTTAGCCTCAAAATCTAATCGAGCACATGTGTCTTCTTGTTTTGTACAAGCAACTAACCCTCCACAACCCCACCTTCAATTCCCACCTACAACTCCACCTCAAAGGGTAGAAATTAGAAGCCCTATCATTAGTTTAAAAGCCTGTAATCCCACAAAACCAAGATGTCAAAATTCAGCTCTTTCTCCTTTCAAGCATTCAGCCTAGTGACTGGGCTGCCATAGCAGCCATAACACCTGCAGCTCCCTCGTCCTCATCCACGTGAGCGGAACCAAAAGGTAAACTGAGTAGTGCATTTTGGATAGGTAGGATACAGGGATATATGGAACGCATGGGCTTATGGGAGGTGTAGGCCATGGGGAAGGAGAGCCACTGTCACGCTGGAGGAGCTGTTGCATTATGGGAGTCATAGTCAATGCAGACCCAAAGCCTTGTGGGATGTGTAGTCTCTGAGTCACTTTGGGGTTCGGATTCCCTATGGTTAGAGGTTTGGAAGTCACAGCACTCTGTTCTGCCCAAGTGAGTCTCCCTTGGGGTCCGGTCAGCCAGGGTTCTAAGCTCTGGGTTGAGGTGCAGTGGGAGGCTAGAAGGTCTCTGCGGTGATGACACTCCCCTGTGATTTCTGATGCGTGTGTCACACATGATGTCTCTCCAGCTCTTTCCAGGCCACTCCCTTCCCTTTGTTGGGCTAAGAACATCTGCTCTGTCCTGATGGAATATATCACACTGTCAGCCCTTAAGACAGGCTGGATTCTGGAGACATGCCTGGGTGTGTGCACTGTCTGGGGACACTTACAATTCCCATGTTCCATAGACACTGAGCACTGTCCCTGCCCAGCCCACCAAGAGCTCTCCCCGACTGCTGCCAAAGCCTATGTGCTGGCCTCTGGCTTCTCCCCTTTCTCCTGATAGTCTTCACACAGTAGCCAGAGGAATCCTGTCAGATCTCATCTCTTCTGTGCTCCAAGCCTTCCCATGTCACCTGTTACTCTCCAAATTTACCTAAAATTCATACCATGGCCTACGAGGCTCTATCAACTTGCATAGTCTTGCCTCCTGCAGGATTGACCTGTCTCAGGGTGTAAGAAAGGCCAGGCTCTCCTGCAAGAAACAACTCACACGATTCCAACAGAAGATTATTTTGACAATGTGGTAGAGATTGGGAGCAAGTGGTTGAAATTCTGGAAGATGGATCCTCCTTTTGTTCCTATCAACTTTTCTTGGAATTTTTCTTTCAAGGTGGGAGAGCATGTATGAAATACAGGTAAAGTGTTCATACAAAATAACTTAGTGGCTTCCAACAAAAACAAATAACCTCCAAGCATTAGGCCATGGTGAGCATTCCAGGACCACACACTTGTTCTGCCTTTTTTAGAGCCACAGTCCAATCCTTCCTGAAGAAATCCATTATCCCCGTTTTACTACTGTTTTCTTCCTTATATTCCAAAGTGATCATCTCAACAAACCACCTTGAAAACTCTAGCTTAGTACATATTTGTCTATGGTTATTTATTCAGAAACCTAGAGCTTTTTTCCACTCATTCTCATACATCTGTCCATCCAATATTATCTCCTTCCCATAATCTATAGCCTGTAGGAGAGGCAGTTGGCTGTGACATTTGAGGAAGAAGGCTCAAGGGTTTACTATGCATAACCACCCCCTATAAACACACACACACACACACACACACACACACACACACACACACACACACACACACACACACACACACACACACACTCACACACACAGAGGCAGCACTCAGTCACCCCTTCCTGCATGTTCAACTGCCATCTCATCCTGCAGCATTCCTGAGTCCCATTATTACAACAATACTCTACTCTGTCAGACCAATTCCAGCATGCTATTGGTCAGAGGGCTGAACTGTGACACATCTGTTTCCCACAGTCTCATATTTTTTTTAAAAAAGGGGAAAAATGAGAAGGAAAGACTTGAGAATGTTACAGAGAATTTCTCCACAAAAGAGGAACTTCAGAAACTGGTCAGGACAGCTGAGAGGCCCTCTAGGCCCACTTCCCCAATTTTCTGAAGTGGACCTGGAGGTCCAGAGTGCCAGATCATATGATAAGTAGGTTTGTGTCCCTCCTTAATTCCTTTGTTGAAATCCTAGCCCAAAAGCTGATGGTACTAGGTGGAGGAGTCCTCTGGGAGGTATTTTCATCATGGGGGCGGCACTCTCATGTATAGAATTGGTGCCTTTATAAAAGAGACACAAGGAAACTTGGTGCCTTGACATCACACAAGGATACAACCAGAAGGGACCTTCTCTGAGAAGGCACGCCCTCACCAAATACTAAATCTGACAGTGCCTTGACTTTGGACTTCCCAGCCTCCAGAACTGTAAGAAATCAATTTATGTTGTATATAATTTTTTTTGTATATATTATTCTATAGGTGTCCAAATGGACTAAGGAGCAAGTAAATTATTGGGGGCCACTGGAGCTGGATATTTGTCACATGTGTGAGGGCAGGACAGAGCCAGAGTGTCTCAAGCAGTGAAGCTACCTCAGTATTGAAAAAAGCAGCCTGTCTCAACAATTACAGTCATTAGTCACTAGGCAATATTACCACTCCTGATACTAACTTTACAAGAGTATAAAATAAACACCCCTACTGTTGAAGTCAGTCCTCTTGCTCATCAGGTAAAAGGTAAGTCCCCCTGACACCAGCTATTGTCTCCTGTCTTTATTTTCTAAGGCAGCTTGCCATTTTCTCTTGGGGACCACAGAGAGACCGCCAAGCCCCAGTGACACAGATTCCCTGTCTTATATGCCACTGTGTATGGGAAACCATTGCACCAGTCTTTGCACAGGACTGATTTGGCTCTGAGGAAAGACTTGTAGTCTGTTCCAAGGGATGAAGGAGGTTTCATTTATTCATTTAGAACCAGGTAGCACACTATTACACCATGACTTGAATTTTCCAGGAGAGAGACTCAAAGGAGAGGTGAAGTCCTCTCTGAAAGACAACATGTGGTTGGGATACCATCACCTGACAGTCTCAGTGCCACAGAATAGATGACCCACAGGGGAGAATCACAGACCAGGGATGGGTGGGATCTCCCTGTCCTGGAGTGAAAAGTGAATTCTTAGGGATGAATAGGCAGAGTGGACAGTGCACGAGTTTGAGCAGTCGTGATGCATGTGAGCTCCAGGGCTGACCCTTTCACTGTCTCACCACACAGCAGATCCCAAAGCAGGTCCTGAGTTCTGTGCTCAGTGTGTGGACAATCCCACTCTGCCCCAGCAGGAGTCAGAGCACTGCCAGCGGGGCAGAGGGATTCCCCTGCAAAAACCAGACTCTTGGTCTGGGGTTCTGTATTCTAGGATGACTGAGCTGTCTGAGATGCAGATGCAAGGTGAGTTCTGCCTTTGGAGACATCTGCATCTCTATGGAGGCACCTCACTGCAAGACAGAGACCAAAGATCAGCAGCTAGAGGGTGAACATGTCAGATGTCCCAAGAGACCCGAGGACCATGTGAACGGAGCCACCCAGCACATGGGGAAAATCTACTTTTCTCCCTTGTGCTCTGACCACCCTCAAGACTGTCCTGTGAACAATCCCAGACTGTTGTGTCCATTCCAAGAGCAGGAAAGGTGAAGGCTCTCTGCTGCCCTGCAACCTAGATATTCCCACTTGTTATGCTTGTATCTAGATGCTCCCAAGGGTGCTCATAGGTGGAGCTTTTGGAGGATGACTGGATTATGGGTGTGGTGTAGCTGCCTTGTTGTTAGGAGACACGGTGTGGTCAGAAACCTGGGTCACTTTGGGAGGGGGTTTCTCTTCCTCCATGACTCCTCCCTTTACTCTCTTCTTCTGGCTTCCAGGACATGAGCACCTTTTCCTCTGCTATGCCCTTTACCATGCCTTCCTGCCTTGGAGTCCATAGACCATGGACTGACTGCTAATGTGAACCAAAATACACCTCCCCTCATCTAAATTGCAAGTATTGGGTATTGTCTCTTTGGTGAAAAAGTGACTAAGATGCCATGAATTCTCCCAACAGCCCTGCCCTAGGGATAGTGCCTCCCCATCCCATAGATGAGGCAGCTGTCTCTGACGCAGGTAGGTGAATAGCTGTAGGAAGTAGCCTCCAAAACCAGCCCCAAACAATGCCCTATGCAAACATGGTACTGTTTGGTTAAAGAGAGTGTTATCATTCTTTATCTTTTTCTCCTGCATATGAATTCTGCCCATCACTACTTCATCCACAGAATATAGATGAGAGGTCCTAAGACGGGAAGGAGGCCTGGCAGCCCCCGCTCCTGCCCCACGCATCCCCGGGCTGCTGTGTCATCAGTCCTGGGCACTGTGATGGGGAGAGGTCTGTGTGGAGGAACCGTGAGATGTCACACATCCAGGCGAGTGAAAGCCACCGGCTCAGAGCAACTACCTGGCAGAGCCCAGAGCAAACCTAGTAATGACACCACCTAGCTGGGGTCCAGCTGGCTTACAGTAGATTCAGGTGTAATGGATGAGTGTTGGGTACTTTCATGTGCAGCAATACACAACTGAAACAGTACCCCACATGGGTCATAGCTAATAGGGGAAAGGTATAACCGGTGGTTTTCTGCTTTCACTGGGTTTTCTATATGTTGTCTTGAAAAGATTAGTTTTAAGTGGTAACTTGAAGCTTCTGTGAAAATCCCATGGAGATTTTTGCTGCATCCACAGGCAGACTACAAGAACATTTTGGGGAATCCTTTACGTGCTTCCAGGTTAAAGGTAACCCCAAGGGTGCAAGTGTCTGTAGGGGCCAGAGCTGTTGCTGCTGTCACATCACTGATCTCTCCACACACCTCGCAAGCATGGTGGAATAGCTGCTCCAGCGGTGGGCAGAAAGGAGAGCACTGAGGTCAGCAGTTGGAGCATAGGCCTCTGGACCCTGGTACAAGGGCTATTAGCTCTGGTGGGCACAAGTGGCTGAGACTAAAATGTACAGTGACATGAAAAGCATACAGGAAAATGGCATCTCTAGTTTTTTCCCATATAAGACACTGTCTCAGGATCCTGTAACTTCACAGATCAGGCTATTCGTTAATCCCTAGGCACCCCATCTTTCCAGGGCAAAGGGCAGGATAAGAATCATCTCAGTACACAGAATGTCTAGTACCTAACTAGAGGAGGGGGTGGAAGGGAGTGGGAGACAGGCCAGCACAGAAAATTTTAGTCTATTTTCCACTTGTATAACAAAATACATGAGGGCTGTGGATATAGCTCAGCGGCATAAGTGCCTGCCTGGCAAGCACAAGGTCCTGAGTTCGATTCCTGGCACTAAAAAAAACCCCAAAATACATGAGACTAGTTGCTGGGGACTGAACTGGGTGAGGACAAAACCTCCCCATGGCAACAGGCACGACTTTCTTGTAGGAGCAGAAAGTAATGGGCCGATCCTTGGAATCAGTGGTCCTGAATGGGCCATTATGTCCCTAAGCAATGCTTGTAACAGAAGCAGGAACTTTGGGGTTGAATCTAGGGCAAGGGTTGGCAGCCTGCCTGACAAATCTGTTCTTAAGTGCTTTGCTCAATAAACAAAACCGCTGGTTACCTTCACCAGTCCTCCCGACCCCTTCTGTCTTTGGTTCATTCCCTCTCTGCTCTCCCTGTTCCATCGGCCTCAGGTGGACTCTGGCGACTAGTAACTTAAAATGAGTAGAAATTTATTTGGATCACAGCTGCAGAGTCTGGGAGTCAAGGAACATGCTTGTGGAATCTGCTTTCCATTTGGTGAGGGTCTTCTAGCTGCATGGCAACAGGGCAGAGAGGACATCACATGCTGAGACAGAGCAAATGTGTAACCTGGGGTCTCTGTTCTCCTTCTTATAAATCTAATTCCTTGATGGGGCCCCCACTCTGACAGCTTCATCTGTTTGTAATTGCCTCCCAAAGTACCAACCTCCAATCCCATTTCCTTATGACCTTACAATGAAGTTTCCCATGTATGCACTATTGGGGACAATCTAGAGTCTTTCTCTAGAGAAATGTGAGTGATACTGTTAGGAACCCCTGGAGCTGGATATTGGTCATTTGTGTGAGGGCAGGACAGAGCAAGAGTGCCTCAAACAGTCAAGCTATCTCAGTATTGAAAAAAGCATCCTGCCTGGACAATTGCAGTCATTAGTTGCTAGGCAACATTATCTCTCCTGGTACTAACTTTGCAAGAGTATAAAATAAACACCCCTACTGTTGAAGTCAGTCCTCTTGCCCATTAGGTAACAGGTAACTCCACCTGACCCAGGTCTTGTCTCTTGTCTTTCTTTTTCTTATACCCACTGCCATTTTTCTCTAGGGTACATTGAGAGACCAAGGAGGTTCACTACATTTGGTGCCTGAACTGGACACCTGGTGAGAGAAAATAAGTGGACAGTGGGTACACTTCCTAAGAGTACACAACAGAAGGGGGAAGCACATTTGTGAGAGCTAGTATTCAGCACTAGAGTGCATGATACTGGCACATCAGGTGTAAAGCTTGGGGATGCATGTTCTCTATGGTTGGGAGATATACAGGCTTCCAAAAAAGCAAAAAAAAAAAACAAAGAGATATTGAAGTGTCAGAAGAGGCTCCAGACTACTGGGGCCATATGCCTGTAGAAATGTTTGTTGCATGTTTGACTCCTATAATTAATTTTCTGGATGTTGGTTCAGAGGGGTTTTATCTCCATAAGGTATTTGGCTCAGAATGTTATGTTAAAATTAAGCCTAGAGCCTATGATGGTGGAGCAATGCCACCACTGATAGAGCCTGACCCATTTAGCCTGGTCCAATTTAAGAAGGAAGGAATGGTGGGGGACAAAAGGGCTTTTCCTGACCAGAGAGGTGTTTCCCTGTGAACTCTATCTCATAACATTTGATGGAATTCACTGAGCCACAGGCAGCTATCCCTTCTCAGCTCAGAAAAATTTTACTGCATCACAGATTAGAACTTCTGCCTCTTAGAGAGTAGAGCCATTTTCTCTGTCTCCCTTGCAGTTAGCATTAAAAGAATCCAGATGGGCAGGGGAGCCCATGGAGGGTTTTCAACATATCTATCCTGTTACAGAAGTTGAAGTCCCCAAATACCTGGGACAAGTTATATATCATTATGAAGCAGTGAATTAAAAGAAGCAGTTGCTACTTATGACCCTACAGCTCTCTTTACCTTGAGTTTATTGAAAATTCTAGGATGATATATTATAGCTCCAAATGATTGGAAAGGAATAGCTAGAGCATGTTTAAGTCCAGGGGACTATCTGATGTGGAAAGGAAACTTCCTTGAATAGTTCATTGGCCAGGCAGCTAGGAATGCTATTCACAACACAGCCATTACAAAAGATATACTAACTGGGGAAGGTACCTTTGCTACCACAAATAACCAACTTATTTCTGACTTGCAAACATACGAACAAACCAAGATGGCTGCAGTGAGGGCTTGGAGAGAACTTCCTTCTAAGGGAGAAGCATCCCTTAAATTCGATTCTATTCATCAGGGAGCTTAGGAAACTTTTCAAGAATTTACAACATAATTAGTGCAGACTAGTGAGAGGATTATAACTGACACAGAAGCTAGCAAACTAATAGTTCAGCATCTAGCCTTTGAAAATGCAAGTAAATGGTGTAAAGAGGCTTGAGGAGCCCACAAAAGGTAGACCTCATTCCCAGAGATGATTTGGATCTGTGCAGGCACTGACACCTTACATTACAGGGGGCTACCTTGGCAGGAGCTATTACTCAGGTTATTCATCCACAGTCTGGAGGAAAGGGGAAAAACAAGGTCATTTGTTTTAATTGTGGAAGTATGGGCATCTTGTCCAGAATTGCTCTGCTACACTGCTATAGGGCAGCACAGCCATTATCTGTAACTAAACCTTGCAGTCCTTGTACTAAGTGTTAACAAGGGTATCACTGGAACAATCAGTGTCACTCTAGCACTGCTGGGAAAAGTCAGCCCTTTCTGAGAAACCCCCATTGGAGATTGCCT
>NW_004955558.1:1342756-1349695 GCF_000276665.1 Chinchilla lanigera
GCCTCAGTCTCCTCCTCTAATGCGCTCCTGTCGCACGTGACCCCAGGTTTCGGGCCGGACCCCTGCAGGCCTAGCTGCAGTGATATGGGAGTGCAAGTGAACCAGTGATGGGATACATTGGTACAGTGTGTGCTCTGGCAGCAGATGCTGCCTCACAGGGCCCGGGACCGCAGGAGTCCTGGCCACCCTCGAGCGCTTCCCATGCTCCTTCACTGCATGCTCGCCCGTGCTTTCCCACTGCCCCAGCAGCTGCCTGGAGGAGGCCCGGGTGAGCACCCAGGGCCCTGTGGAACCGGAGGAGAACAAGGGGGCAGCATGGGAGTTGTTCCTACTGCCAAGGCCCAGGCAGGAGCAGCAGGAGGCTCAAATTGGCAAGGCAACCCCATAGCCTGCACAGTAAAAGCCGTGGCGGCCCCCTGGAGACGGGAAGGGCTGGAACAATGGAGACACAACCACCGCTGTGCAGGAAAAATCAACACAGGGTGCTGAGCCAAGCAAGAAGCACTTGTGCTTCCAGCACAAATATGGCTATTGTTGCTGCAAGGGCTACAATATCTGCTGGGAGAGGGCATTCGTTTGGTGTATCCAGGGTACAAACAGGTTTATTTTAAATAGTTTTGCAGAATGTGTCAAAAATCTTTCAACCCTTACTGAGTAAAGGATATCACCTGCCAAAGTTGTACAAGAACTAAATGTTCGTGGCCAGTAAGACTTCACCATGTGGACCCCAAACACTCCCATCATCAAGACCTGCATGAGAGATGCAGGAGCAGGCGCCTGTCCTGTGATGACACCAGTGCTTGAAATACAGGCAAAAATAGAGTATCTGGCAGCCGGAATAAAAATGATGGCCAGCACGCACAGTGGCTGGACACGTCCCCTGTGGCTACAGAGGCAGTAACCACAGAGCAGCTTGCAGGGGCACAGGCAGTGGAGCCCATTCTCCAAAATAAAGCAGGGCTGGTGGGGCCCTGCCAGCACCTCACTCGGCCTCAAGGTGATAAAAGTGGAAGCTACAGCCAGTTATTGCCAGAGCCTGAAATGTCAGCACTGCTCTGCCCAAGGCTGTGACTGGGCACTGCTGCCTCATAGGCAGCCACCCCCTCCCACCTCCCTGCTCACAGCCGCTCCCATTCCCCTGCCCATAGCACCCTTCCCTGAGTTCACTGCTGCTCTGGTCTCTGTGCTACAAGATACACTAGGGTGCCGGGTAGAACAGGTCACAAAAAGTTCAAGGCCTGGGACACGGATGGAGGAGACCACCCAGGGAGAATCTGGAAAAAAACTAAAGCTACATGGGTAGAGGGAGGGCAGCAAGGACGGGGATGAGGAGCTCTGGAGACACACAGGAAACCTCTGTCAAGAACAAAGGAAGAGACGGTGATGGAGGCTAACAAGTTGGCATGGAAATGGAGCATGAGAAGCCCACATGCCAGTGGTGGCTAACCAGTGCCCAGACCCCAGGGAGGAAGGACAGGGCCACCCAGTGCCAACCTGGCCATGCCACGGCCACACTAGCTGGAAATGCACCCTTTGGCACTGCACATGGCAAGGGTGATGGCAGAGCCAAGAGGGTGATACATGGGCTGAGTGGTTGATGACTGAGGCCTGGGTGACCAAGGAGTTGGTGGGACCTGACAGCAGTGGTGGGGAGCAGCACCAAGGGCTAAACCCCTCATTACCTTTATGGCAAGCGTCTCCGAGGCAGAGGGGACGCTCACACTCACCCTACTGCGGGACTTAATGGGCCTGTTCCCTGAGCTCTATGGCTTCCTGCAGGACTTCGTGCCCCAGGCGCTGCACCAGACAATAAAGCAATAAGCTGCTGCTTAGTATTGGCACCTGCCAAGGTGTGTCCAGGTGTGAGTGGTTTATTCTAAACATAATGGCTCTAGCAAGTAGCTAAGTGGGAGAAGATTCCTTCTCACATCAATCTGACCCAGCAATTAGAGTCCATATAAAGGTAGATGCACATTTTCTGTTTTGAAACTTTTAGAGGTAATTAATTTAGCTAGCCTAACTAAGTTAAATGACATTTTTCAAGGACATCCCAACAGACTTTGTGTGTCTACTCCTGGACGTTACACTGACTCTTTTCAGAGGGATCCTAAAAATTATAACCTGATAATTAATTCTTTTGAAAGTATACAGAAAATGAAAATCTAGTAACATTTTTAAGATTTTACAAAAGATATAAATACAACAGCAGAAAGACAATCAGGTAAAGCCAAAAATGCTCATTTGGGGTCCAGAATATGCTTGTGTTTTGCTAGAGCATGCTGTCTGATTGTATCATGAACTCAGATCTGGAGAAAAAGTTAGTTCTACCTTTCAGAGAGCTGATGAGCGGTCCCGTAACAGTGATGCCTCAGAGACTGCTTTACAGCCAATAGACAACAATGAAGTGAGATTCGACCTGGGACCAATTGAAGAAACTGACAAAATGGAAATCTAAGGTCTAAATAGGTGATCGAGTATATAGAGATAATTGAGCTGAAAGTTACCAGTATTCTTAAGACAAAATAAAATACAAAATATGCATATTCATTATAGATAAAAAAATTCTAATCCTCCCAAAATTTTTATAAGAGATCTCTGCTAACTGACAGCAAAATGTGACTAGTCTACTTAAATTATAAATTTCTAAAAATGTAATAGAGTTACTATAATTCAATTTGGTCAAAAATATATTTGAGCGCCCTCTGATTTTGTAAAGATGTTCCTTCATTTGTTCTGTGTGCTTGTTTACATGTTTGTCATTCTGTGAACAGCTATTCCCCTTTTTATTTGAGCTCAACAATTTTTCTTTTATCATTTGTTCATAATACAACTTGGATTATAGACTTAAAAGCATGCTTTCACCTGAGTTACCAGCTGGTTCAAATGACATCAAAATTGGCTTTCTCACGGTTCAAAATGTTTAGGATAATTAACAAAAAATTCAAGATAATTAACAAAAATTCCTTAGAGTCAGGAGAAATTAATGGGCAGAACTGCCATTGGTGAATAGAGGGGTGGCCAATATTTATTCATTGGTAGGAGCCCCCAAAGATCTCTGTAGTCACTTGGGAGACACCCCAATAATTTGGTCATTTAGTCAAAAGAAAGTTTTTCAGTAAATATTACAATAAAGTTGTCTCATAAAAGATGCTCTTGGTACAAAACTAAATTAATAACGTTTTCACATGTGTATGGTAACTCATTAGTGTTAATCTCATGGTATAGTATATATATTCGTGATTCCAGATCTACAGGTCTTCCAAAATGTAAAGCAAAGATTACTGTGATAAAACTTTCCTTCAGATTCAAATTTCTGCCTTTAACAAAAACTTGTTATGTATATACCATTAAAGGACAACAAATTAGGGCTGGGGATTTAGCTCAGCAGCACGGTGCCTGCCTGGCAAGTGCAAGGTCATGAGTTTGATTCCCAGTACCAGAAAAAAAAACAAAAAAAAAAAAAAAAAAAAAAACCCAACAAATTAGGTAAAAGCTTCTTATGTATAAGACAGAGATAATTGGTTAAAAGGGTAATTTTATGTCAAAATGAAAAGTTAAGTATGTTACAAAATGTCAACATGATTGTTATGTAGCTATGTTATGGATCGTTTTGACTTTTAAATTTCTGTGTAAAAATATGTAACTGTTGTCTGTTAACATTTGATGAAGATTTAAATATTAGGATATCCATGGTTGTTAGAAAATAACAGTTCCATTTTAATGCTCTAAGGTGTTTGCTATTCAGATCAGATAGTAATACTAAGCTTACTGCCTCTATTACAATGTTATGTCATTAATCTTCTCTTCTGAATGTTTAACAACTGAGGTCTGCAGACTAAAACTTAGAGATATAAATTGAGCTAAGAGCACAGCCAATATTTTGACCACACCCTCCAAGGGCATCAATAAAGACTCAGGGCATAAGATAACCTCCGCTGTGACATCCTGTAACTCGGTGGAGTCCCTGATTTCCTGATCAAGGAAATGGGACCACAGAGAAAAGTGACTCCATGATGTATAGTGTGCCTAAGGAGAGTCACCAGGAAAGAAAAAATCTCTCAAGCTTTCACAGAAAGCAACTTGGTCAAGCAATGACCATGACTGGTGCAGATGGCTGACACTGACAGAAAAATCTAGAGATGCTATACTTGGTTCCATGGTGATTCCTGAGGAGACTTAATTGACATCGATAGATACCAAAAATTTAAATTTTTATTTATACAAGTCTCACTTTAACTTGGTCTTAAGCATCCAGTAGACAAGAGTAACTACAAGATATGCAAAAGCAATGCTGTAGTAATACATTAGCTATAAAAGGATCAAATAAGCAACAACCTCTGACTATTGCCAGCTAGACTGATAACTGGACACTGTTATGGACTTTGGACTATATTCATCAAGCAAAGCTTTTCCAGCTCAACTGAACACCCATCACTTCTGCAGCTAAACAGAAAAAGGAGGTATGTTGGGAGCCAGTGGAGCTGGATATTGGTCATATGTATGAGGACAGGACAGAGCCAGAGTGCCTCAAACAGTCAAGCCACCTCAGTGTTGATAAAAGTATGCTGCCCGGACAATTACAGGACAATTATTAGTCACTAGGCAACATTACCTCTCCTGAAACTAACTTTCAAGAGTATAAAATAAATGCTCCTACTGTTGAAGTCAGTCCTCTTGCTCTTCAGGTAAGAGGTAACTGCACCTGATCCAGCTCTTGTCTCTTTTCCTTCTTTTCCTCATACCCGCAGCCATTTCTCTCTGGGATACAATGAGAGATCAACAAGCTTCCCTACAGATACACTTGGAAGAATAACAGGCTAAGCAGGTCTCGTGGGCCATGGTCTAACTCACATGGTCTCCATGAAAATGAGAGTCCCAGACAGGTATAAGCATGGAAGTAGGGAAAGGGCAGACACATCTGTGCTCTCCAGGTCCACAACACCGCTCTGGGGGTGCACAGAGGGGAAGCTTCAGTGGAGCCTAGACACAGAGTAGGACTTGGACCACTTAGCATAGGTGTGGTCACAGATAGGGATTCCCGTCCTCGGGCACAGCATGGCCCTCATTCACATTTGCAGCCTTCAGAATACTGAGCTTCCCTCTACTCACTGTAGGTGAACATAAGAAAGTGTAGATTCATGGGGGCAAGAGAACTAACCTGACATGCAATGAGTCTATAATTTGATTTAAAAACAGGCCAATATTAACATGGTAACTTTGTGCTTTTACATCAGACTTTATTGCTACATTTTAGACATACATAATGATCACATTCATCATCTAGACTTTGCACCTGAATACGATATAACTTGATGTTTCCAATCCTCTAAAACACCCTTCAATCCCTCCTCCTCTCCTCATTTACAAAAGCCTCTAACAAGGTAACTTTCAATTGGCAATTGGACAAGTCCCCAAAGTCTGGCACTTGTCTGAGGAATAGATGTGGGACACAGGGACCGGTTCTTGAGGATGGGCTCCAATGGTCATCGTTGGTGCTTTAAGAATCTCTAGGGAAATACTGACAGCAATGTCCCCACACCTGTCCACTGGGTCTTCATGTACACAGCTCAGTCCAGAATCAAAAGGAAAGGGGTCTGTGACGCTTCACACACTTGTGCTCCCGGGCACCTCCACACCTGCAGAGTCCACATGTGTCTCAGCTCAGAGTCAGGTGGGTTAATTGCAATACCAGGCAGGTCAAGTCAGCGCAGCCCAACCCAGAACCTGGGGACCTATCACAGGGTACACTTGAGAGGGTTGGCATGCTCACCTGGTATAGTACACCCGGGTGAGGACATAGGTGAGCAGGAAGCCGGCTCCCATGGCAGCTGCTCTGATGAGGGTGAGGAACAGAGGCCAAAAGCCCTCCTGCTTCTCAGCTGCACACAAGTTAATGGATGGGCTTCCTGGAAGAAAAAGGGAATGGAACTTTGTCCCAAGCCCTGGCCCCTCCCCCATCCCAAACACCAGCAAGTCTGTCGCCCCAGCTCCTGTCCTGTTACTCACCCTGAACAAAGAGGTTCAAAGAAAAGTGCTGGGAGCCCAGAGGGTGATGAACTCTGCAGGTAAATTCCCCTCCATCCTCAGGCCCTACAGAAGACAGCTCCAGGACCCCGGATGCTGAGACCTGAGAGGAATTCATGTTCCTGCTCTTCCATAACCAGCTCAGGGAGGCAGGGGGGTTGCCATCAGCCATGCAGACCAGGCGCAGGGACTGACCGTCCAAGATGGGCAGCGACGTGCCATTGCTCACAGTCATTGGGGCTAGTGGCATTGAGACAGAGAGACAGAGACCATAGAGGGTGGACCCGAGAGCCCTGGACTGAAGAATAGAGGAACCACAGACAACCTTCCAAGACAACCTTCTGGGCTGTGCAATGAGGGTCAGGAAGAAAAGGGATTCAAATCAGGCTGAGGGGATAGCGGTGTGAAGGGGGCTGAACGTTTGTGTCAGATTTAAATTTCACCTCCTTTCTACTCTGGTTTGACTCTCACTTCTGTGGGAAGGACCCCCACCCTTACCACACCCTCCAGAAAATCACTACTTCCCTACCTGTGCAGTTTCTCCAAAAAATACTGACGTTCACTGAGGGTGGGGCATCTGTGATAGAAAATGGAAGTCTATTCTTCAAAAATGAAGTGTACAGGGCACATTGGCTGCATCTCACAGAGTAACACAACTTGGAGAAGGGCTGCTGTGTGGGGGACATTTCTCAGCCCATCCACACCTGGTCTCAAGGCCACAGCACCAAGAGTCCCCAATACCAACCTCCTCCCCCTGGCTCCAGTTGTCCTCAGAGATCTAGATGTCTCCACCCAGCACTTACAGGAGACTTTGAGCTGTATAGTTCTCTTTACTGTTATACCAACTGCAGGGAATTCCACCTGACAGGTGAGGATGGTGCCGTGGTCCTTTGGCTGAGGGGTGAAGGTGAGTAC
>NW_004955558.1:1349795-1354269 GCF_000276665.1 Chinchilla lanigera
TCCAGGGAACCCGGATTTCAGCATCTCTGGGACCTGGATCTCAGGTGTGTGGGTCAGGGCTAGAGAAAGGAAAGAGGCTGAACTGAGACTCTGATGGGCATATGTGGGCAGGATCCTCCCAACATCCTGCCATAGCTCCCATGTCCTTGGACAAAGAGGAAAGACTACTTCAGCCTTTACCTTACCTGTCACACTCAAGAACAGATTCTGTCCCTTGTAACTGTGTTTCACGTTGTCACCTCTCTCCACTCGAAAGAAATATGACCCAGCATCCTCCTTCTTTGCATCTGTGATGCTCAAAGAGCAGTTGTAGGCCTTAGGGTCCCCTATGAGCTGGAATCGGCCCTTGGTCCTCTCCTGCACTGCTTCATTGGGCTTGTTTGTAGCTACTGGAGCATCCTTTCCAGTAAGAGCATCATGGTGGTACCAGTAGCCATAAGCTGGGTGAGATTGTGTCTGGGAATTCCAAGGGTAGAAAACAGTGCAGGGCACAAAGGCACACAACCCTTCCTGTACTGTCACAGACTGTTGCATTTTGATTCCATATCTTGAATCTTCAGCCAAAGACTCTGAAGAGAAAAAGTGATTGAGAAAATGCCCCCCATTCCCACCCTGGATCCCTCTGGCTCCTGCTTCTCTCCTACCTTGCCACAGCCTGGAGAGTAGCAGCAGCAGAAGCAAACACAGCATCTCCGGTGCCATGAGTAACACTATAGGAAGGGTAGGCTGAGAATATAAGGGTGACTCCAGGAGGAAGTCAGTGGGTGTGGACATTACAGTAATTGTGCACATAAATGCAGTTTCACACCCAAAACTGCCACAGCTGGGGAGTTCATGGAGCTCTGTCTTCAAAATTCCCCTACTCTGCAATATTCAGTGAGGCCTCAAAACAGCAAAGAGGCCCCAAGTCATGCTGGAGTGTGCACCTTTCTTATTTAGAAGGATTTATGACAAATTGGAATTATATCTGCCTTCCACATTGAACAGAATTTGTTAGTGAATTTTTCTCCTGGAAAAGGTTTACAATGAAATGTATTTCTTTATTGTTACACGACCCTTTGGGTTTTACATTTTTTTGAAGACAATTCTTATATCTTTATATATCTAAATTTTAAAATTAAGTAATACTTTTAAAATTAAGCAATGTCCTCTTATATTGTTAGAAAATATATAAATAATGAAGTAAAACATACATAGACAAAAGTGTTCCAATTTTAAGGATATGCTTAGTTATCTTTGTAAAAAGAATAAATTCCTGTTAAAACCAGTGAAGTGAAGAAGTTCACAGGCGTGCAGGTTTAGTTTGGCAATAGACATGTCATCTGCATGCATAAATGCATGTGCTTGGTTTCATGTCCAGCACAATGAAAAAATAAAAAACCCACAAGCATCCCTTCCTAGTTTCTACTCCCACTCAGTGTAGCACTATGTTGACTTTTGTTATCACTGATTAACTTTGTTTCTTCCTTTGATGTAATTTCAAACATTCAGCATGTGCTTTCTGTGTCTGGCTTCTTGTATTCAATCTATTTATCTATTTGTGTTTGTGTTTGTGTGTGTGCGTGTGTGTGTGTGTTCTCACTGTTGTGTCCTATATCAAAGATTTATTTTCTCCACTGAAGGAATTTCACTATGTTCATGTATCATATACCATGCAATCCTTCTAATTGGAGAGACATTTGAGATACATCTAATTTGAGAATTTATGGAGAGTGCTGGTATGAATATCTCTCAGTATGTCTATGCAGTTTTCTTGGAAACTTTGCTGTTTAGGTTTTAATAATTATCACTGTGTATCATATTTCATATTCTGTGGAGCCGAGGATTGAACACAAGGCATCCTCCATGCCAGGGAAGAACTCTCCTGCTAAGCCACTTCCTGGCCCTGTTGGGCATACTGTAATTCCCAATAACCTTAACTCAAAACAGTATTATGGAAGTTGTTGAACAGTATTATGGAAGTTGTTGTTAAGCCTTCAGTGTAGAGCCAATGAAATCTGAGACTTCTCTGTAGCACTTTTGTGGATATTGACTACATATTGGAGGGTAGCTGTGAAAACTCTCAAGGTTATCTCAGCCATTTTTTTCCCATAGTTATTCTGGAGGACAGATAAGTATTCAGAATTGAGAAAGTTTTCAGCTGCACCCAAAAACCTTCAATTTCCTTTATACTTGATCCTATTATTGAGTCTCTGATTTAGACATTGCCAGTGAAATTTTAGCTCCTTTTATTTAAATGTCACCTGCTCATTTAATACACTAAGTGGTCATGGCTGGTATCAAGCTCAGTAACAGCATGATCTGACCAGGCAATGGGTTACAAACCAGTGCACCATGAACAGGTGTGTGTATGTGTGTATATGTGATAGCATCCCAGTGTGTGTATATGTGATAGCATCCCAGTTATTCCCTAACTTTAGAAAGCAGAAAATGGGACATAGACCGGGCTAGTGCCTTTCTAGTTTTTAATGTGTTAGTGTAGAAATCAGTATTGAATTATTTCTCCTATTCTAAACTCTCTACCTTTTCCTTACACAGAATTTTTTTGTAGTAATTTATAATTCAATAATTACGATTATTTACCCTATATGAACCAGTGTTTGAAGGATCCCTTCCCCTAGAGGTGACCCAGGCTCATCCCAAGAACAGGGCAGGGTCCCTCAGAGAGCCCTCACTGCAGTCTGTTTGTCTTCGGGATACTTCAGGCTGATGTTACTGTCCTGCAAGGCCCCCATCCCTCATCTGTGATAGTAAAAAGAATTCAAGTAGAACTCCTGAATTGATTGTGGTTTGATCCCAAAGTTTTGTGGACAGAAATCTAAATGTGTGGGAACAAAGACTTCTCTTGTCTGACCTCACTCTTCCACTTGGAGAGCTTGGCAATCCAGCTCTGCATCAGGTCAGTAGACAGCACACTCCTAGCAGCCCTAGAGAGGAAAGAACTTTTCTTTCTTGTGCAATTTTCACGAAAGTCAATGATGTCATGGGGAAACCAGGCTCTGGGACAGACAAATAATAGTTTCTGCTTCAGAAGAATTCATAGGATGGATGATAGACTTACCACTCCTGCTTTCTACAGCAACTAGATAGCAAATATGGAGAGATCGGGATTCCCTCTGGTCTTTCCTCACTTAGTCCACAGGAATCAAGCATTAACATGGAGTACAACACTGGGTCCCACAAACACATCCTTTACCTCTCTATTGTAAAATTTTACTTTAGCAGAATAGTAGCCATCTATGCATCTGAGTAATTTTCCCTAAGGGACAAAGGAAGGAATCTTTGTGTTTACCCACTTGGTATGAGAAAAGGCAAGGTGTATACACATGTGGAAAAATGTCAAACCAGGATTTATAAGCACATGATGCTCCATCTAACAGGTTTTGTGTATGTTTACCTGAGCACCACAAAGGATATAATATACCCACACCACACCAGGATTTGTTTTTAAAGACATTTTCTTTTCACTTTTCTGGTAGAAGTAGCTCAAGTTAGTACAATGGCACACGAATAATGAGATCTGCAAGCCCTGGAGGAGTAAAAACTGGATCATCAGATTACTCATGCATAGATGATAAACATGATCGATTATGGTAAAATACATATGTGGGGAGAGGTTGAAGCTGGAGATTGATCTCACATTCAGGGCTACAGCAAGGACAGTCCTGAGAACAAGGAGTGCCCAAGGTGAGCCACATGAGCGAGCTCCTCCAGTCCAGAGGATACCATGCACCCCAAGCAACTGAAGAAAACAGGTTGCTAGGAAGAGGGGTGTCACGTGACATCAACCTGATGAATGTATAAATAAATATGCTGTGGTATTTGAGTATTTTCTTTTCCTGCCATCCGGACAGAGGGCTCCACCTGATCCCAGTTTTCTGTATCTTGTCTTCATTTCTTCACCTTCTCACCATCCTTCATGGCCCTCACCCCACAAAGTTCAAGAGCAGCACTGACTGTGGCAGAATGGCACCTTAACAGGGACTCAGGGCATGAGGAAATTTGTCCTCTAGCAGGTGAGAAGGACACCTCTAATGCGCACACAAAAGGAAGAGAGGCATATCAATATCCTCAGTATTCAGCCCATTGATATCATCAATATTGAGCCCAAAGTGTATTGATATCCTTGATGTTAAGCCCAATAATATTATCAATACTAAGCCCATATGTATCAGGTGTTAAACATGGAGCAAACAGGTTCTCAAGAAACACAAATGTATATATGAATGCTCATTGTATTCTTGATTCTTGTATTTACTTCCTTTTTCTGGATTTGAATTATGGAATGTCTTAATGGTCATATGCTTGTTGAGATGACCACAGAGGATTTGGCTCAGAGCACTAATTTAAAATCAAGTCCAGGGCTGGGGATTTAGCTCAGCGGCAAAAGCGCCTGCCTAGCAAGCGCAAGGTCGTGAGTTCGGTTCCCGGTACCGGAGAAAAACCAAAAAAAAAAATAAATAAATAAAATAAA
>NW_004955558.1:1354369-1372790 GCF_000276665.1 Chinchilla lanigera
AATAAAATAAAATAAAATCAAGTCCAAAGCAGGAAAAAGATAGCAAAACAACAGCCAACCCAATAGAGCTTAAGCACTCTAGCTTTGCTCAATTACATAAGGAAGAAGTGATGAGGAACATAAAAGACCCTTCCCCACAAGAGGAGTGTTTCCATGCAAATTCCATTTCACAATACCCAATAACCTTAATTGCCACAAGTGGCTACTTCTGCCTTCTTCGTTCATAAAATGGTTATCCTTTAAGTTAACTGCTCAACAACTGGCCTTTGAAAATGCAAATAAATGGTGTATAGAGGCTTTGAGAGCCCACAGAAAATGGGCTATGCTATCTGAGCTGTTTGGATTTGTGCAGATGTTGGCCCCTTATATATACAAGGGCTACCCTGGCCACAACTGTCACTCAGGTTGTTCATCCACAGCCTAGAGAAAAGGAAAAGAACAAAGATACTTGTTTCAGCTGTCAGAGCCAGGGACATTTTTCCTGAAACTGCTTGGCTGCACCTGTAAGGGCAGCACAACCATTATCTTCCCTTTGACTAAACCTAGTATCTGTACAAAGTGTCAATGAGGCTATCATTGGGAAAATAAGTATAAATCCAGAACTGATGTGGGAGGCTGACTTGTTCTGGGAAACTTCCAGTGGGGCCTGCCCTGGCCCTGCCAAACATTGGGGGCCCTATGACACAAGGAGCTTCCCTGAGACCATGTGGCCTGACCCTGCTAGGTGAGGCAACTTGAACTTGGTGTAGCAGGTGGCTCAAGGGGGCCCACACTGTGGAGTTGATGACTATGCCAATGTGGGCAGTGAAAGAGTTATTACAATTCAGTTTGATCAAAAATACATTTGAGTGCACTCTGATTTTGTAAGATGTTTGTCTCTGTTTGTCCAGTCTTGTTAAATTGTGTAGTTATTTGTTCCTCCTTTTGTCCAATCAGTTAAAAACTATTTTTTCTTTGAGCTCAACAACCTTTCCTTTTGCCTTTTTCTTTTGCATTTTTGGAACATTTATTCCAAATTTAATTTGAGCTATAGATTTAAAAGCATGCTTCCACCTGGGTTGCCAGGTGGTGAATATGATCTCAAAATTCGTTTTCTCTGAGGTCATCAAAAATTTGCTAAGGTAACTAAATGGGGACACTTTGGGCTTGGAGAATTATTGGTCAAGGCTCCCTTTGGTGAATAAAGAGCAGCTGCCTAGGAAATTATCCCAGACTTTGTTCATTAATAGGAAGCCCTAATGATCTCTATAGCCTTATGCAACACCCCAATAAATGTTATTAAAATATATTATTGTGGTATGTTTACATTGGTCAACGTCAAAAGATTAAGTTTTCTAGACAATGATGTTTTTGATTTAAGGATGCTCTGGTACAAAGGTTTTCATATGGCTATGACAATTGATTGTTATTAACCTCGTGGTATATTAAATGTATTCATGTCTGTAGATGTACAGGTTTTCCCAAATGCAAAACAGGGGTTGTTTATGGTCATAGACTTTTCTTTCACATTCAGATCTCTATCATTAACACAAACTTATGTGATGTATATGCTATGTATGTGCCATTATACGTAGAGATACATAGACATTAAGCAGTCCAGACAATGTCACAAATTTCTTCTATGACATCCCATTAAAGATCAACAAGTTAGGAAAAAGCTTCTTATATACTAGATAGGGATGATTGACTAAAAATGCTGTTTCATGTCAAAATAGAAATTTAGATGTATTATAAAAATGTCATCATGACTGTCATGTTACAATACTCCGTATGGTTTTGATTCCTAATTTTCTGTGTAAAATATATAACTGTTATCTGTTCACATTCTACAGTTATTCAAATGTTAAAACATCCATTGTTAGTAGGAAATACTGAGGTGTAAGCATTCTAGAACAAAACCAAAGGTGGAGTATATATTGTTGATGAGTTATGTATCAACTACGATGTCTCTCAAAATACAAAGCATTGGTCAATGGTTGTATTTTACTTGATCCTAAATATGTGTAGGATAAATAGTTTGATAGTTTACAAAGAAAATTACAAGAACAAAATGCCACGGAGAAATTTTCTTAGAAGATTGAGACTGGAACTCATAAAAGATCATTTACAGCAGAGCAAATACAAAATGCTTCTGCCTTGGATCCACACAAAAAAATGTGGACCACATTGGTGAGCTGACAGGTAGGTGAACAGGCAGGCACAGCACCCCAAAGATCTACTACTACAACAGGAAAACCAAAAAGATGTCAAATGTTTCCTACAAAAAATGACAAAAATAAAACATACATGCTATTGGTGTAAGGAATAGTTGTGTATGAAACATATGACTTTCATGTGTGAAGACTGCTTTGGGCATGACAATTGAATAAGTTGAACTTATTTCTCTGGTAGACTTTTGTTTTTGTTTATATTGTAGCTCACATAGGTTTGGTTTTTTTTTTTGAGCTTTAAACTACTTTAATTTTCAAAAACTGTAATCTACTAGTTGATTGATCACAGAGGTTTTTATTTCTGACATGATCTCCTAGTACACAGCTGATGTGAAAATGTTAATGTTTATTCTAAATGTGCAATACATATTAAGAGTTTAATGCTTTATTTGATTGATACTTTGTATTCCTGTTAACTACACATTGCATAACATATAAGAGCCTCCTGACAAAACAGCAAGACCAGCATGATATCAAGTATATCCTACATAAAGGCCAGGAAATCAAAGCACATGTGTTGTCAGTGTAAGTGATTTATGTGTATGGAATGTGTTGTTTCATGTATGGAGACTGCCCTAGGTGTGAAAATTGAAGTAAAGATTATTTTTTTGTAGAGTGGTATTTGTATTTTCATTGAAGTTCATATAGCAATTTATTTCTGTTTTTCTTTTTCAGACTTTAATCACCAAAACCAGTTGATGTTGAAAATTTTGGTGTTTTTTATAAATACTCAATAAATATTACAAATGTAATTCCATTAAGCACTTATTGTTAAATATAATAACTTATAAAATTAAAATTCATAATTCATGGATAATCTAAAAGATAAATGTGGGTTTGACACACCCATGGCTATGGACCTTTATGAAAAAAAATATGTTATGTTCCTAAATATCCTAAGTCTAGAGCTTGCTTGGAATCCCTCTTGCACTCAGAGTCATGGAAACCTGGACCCTCTACTTATGGAAGACACTGAGCTACACCGCAAAAATTCCAGAACAACATTCATAGTAATTGGCAATCAATTTCCAGGACCATGGTGTAAGGATGTAGAAATGAGTTTTCTGCCTAGTTCCTTTATTTTCTATGATGTGGTGAAATCTCTGTTCCTCCCAAGCTCATCTTGATCTAAGTGCATGGAATATAAATCAAGGTGACTCAGAGCACAAGGGACACCTGTCTTTCCAGGACCTCTAACACACCTCATGAGCTCCTACATGCTGGGATGGTGCTTTTCTCTGTGCTGACCCAGTGTTGCTGGAGTCCTGAACCCGAATATCACTCAGCTCTGCAGAGAGTATGTCCCCACATACAGGTCTATATCTTAGGCCTAAGGGCATCCTAGCAACCTGGGCTACAGAAAAAGTCTGCCCTGCCTGGGAGAATGTGATTTGGGAACAAACAGACCCACTCTTCAGTGGTCTGAGCTTCTCTAATGCTCCTCCTGTTTCCTGGCTCATTTTAGGGCTCTTCTGATGTCTAGATGTCCCTCCTTGTTTAAGGGCAGTGAGATTATGAGCTCTATGATTGAAGGTGCCACTAGAAACAAAGTGATAATGATTCCCGATGACATGTGGGCCATATGGAGAATGCCTGGGAACTAGAATGACTAAGATTCATGGAGAAGGACCTTAGTTTCAAGAATTGATGATGATAATAGTAAGAAATATTTGTAGCTCTTATTTATTGACTGTTATATCTCAGGGGAGTTCACTAAAATATACTTTTTAATAAGACATTGGTGCTTCCAATTTTGACTCAGTAGAGAGATCCTGGAGAGATAAGCTGGTGCTCCCTTACTCTTGAGTGTTAGCTGGGGACCAGGTCTTTTCCAAGTGTCATCTTGCACACAAGAACACCTGCTAGGGGCTGGGGATTTAGCTCAGTAGTACAGGGCCTGCCTGGCAAGCACAAGGTCGAGTTCGATTCCCGGTACTGGAGAAAAAACAAAAAACAAAACAAAACAAAACAAAAAAAACACCTGTTGTACATGTGACAGGCCACACATACTGCTTCCCAGAGCCAAGAGCATTTAATGGCCGATTTCACCCACTTATTTCTTCTGGGTTTTTTTTCTATCATTTTATTCCTATTGGAAATATGATTTCTTGTCCTTTTATTTTATTTTTCTCGGGAATTATTCAGCCTTCCAAATGTCACATTCTCTTTCTTTACAGGAAGAGTGGTAGGTTTAATTAATTTCTCAGATGAGGCTGTCATTTATTTTGTTTTCACTTTCTCCTGAGTAAAATTACTACAACCTTATCACCTCCGTACTTGATCAGCTTTTCCTGTCCTTATTTGGCAACTGGGATAAACAAACTCTGTAGAACAAAGACCAGTGGGTCTCATGCATCCAGTTAGGACTACGAAGAATTCCAGGGCCTCATTTCTGTGCAATTTCATCCCTCAGTCAATTTCCCACCAGAACACAGTTCACCCAAGAATCCTACCTTCCTGGTGTCTGTGTACACACAGGTACCTGAAAGGGGTATGGTAACCAAGGTTTGGTTTCTGTTAGAAAGGGGAAGTGCAGTGAATTTATAGCCCCCAGCTAGGACCTCATTTAACAGGGTCACTTTCTTCTAGTCACCTCCTTTTAAACTTCCTGAAATAAAGCATGAAGAGAGGATACATAGTATTTTGAAATCTGAGTATTATGGTTTATTTCCTGCACCTTGTTTATTTTCTTATTGGAAACCTAACAAATGCTCCAGACGTATATGCTAATACATTGACCACAAGTGACAGAACGTTTAGTCTATTTTGGGAAAGAGAATTTTATGAAAGGATTCTGAGGTTTCCCACATCACTAGGAACAGTAGAATGATCTGATGGGAAGGAAAGTCCTCTTTTGTGTCTCTTGGACACTTACTCATCTTCCTGAATACA
This sequence comes from Chinchilla lanigera, assembly GCF_000276665.1. Classification (NCBI taxonomy): domain Eukaryota; kingdom Metazoa; phylum Chordata; class Mammalia; order Rodentia; family Chinchillidae; genus Chinchilla; species Chinchilla lanigera. Next base: position 1,359,472 of record NW_004955558.1, read on the forward strand.
CATAGGTGTCAAGTGATACCCTGTGTGGAGAAAACTGATGAATATACGTTCAGGATGTAACACACATCAGGCAAAAGCTTGCCCTGGGTTGGGCAGTTAGGAAGCATTGTCCAGGGTCCCAGTGCTGGGCAAAGCACAGAAGAGAGACTAGCCAGAGTGGATTCCCATATCTTTCTCTTATGAGTTCAGAAATGGTTAATGCAGGGAGGAGAATTTACAAATAGACAGCAGTTTTCAGCTCTTGGTGACACTGAAGGAATTAGTGGGAACTAGAATGTGCTGATCTCCAGTTTCAGGTCGGAGAGTGGCACTGGTCTCCAATATTAAACATACAGGGTGGGCCCCATGAAGTGAGATAAGACAAACATGAGGGAGCAAAGGAGAGTGGAGGCCAAGAGGCTGAGAGGATCCTAGAGTAAGGGTCTGAGGAGAAGAGGAAGAGGACAAAACATGACCTGGAGCAAGGGCTATGGGGATGTTGGAAGAGGAAGTAAAGTGAGACATTTTCTGGAAGAGTCATTTGCAAGATTCATTGTTTCACGGGTGTGGAGGGTGTGAGAGACATGTCTCTGTGATACCTGGGATCTTCCTTTGGATAATGATGGTGATTCCATCATCAGGAGGGAAAAGTGTAATTTTGTGGGGCTCCCACAAGGCTGGAAAGATAGAAAGGTTTGAAAACCAGCAGGGAAGAACTGTAAGAAATGAACAGAGGAAAGAAACAGCCAGGGCTTAGCTGTAGAAACTCACACACAATAGGCTTCTGAGGTGGGAGGAGCAACAGGGAAAGCTGGAGGTAATTATGAGCTTTCCGTGCATCTAGGCAGATGGGTGCAAAGGCCAGGCAGTGAGGAGGCATGTTCTCATTTCCAACCTCAAGACTCCAGAAGTCTTGAAACTCAACCACAAAAGGGCAACTTCCCTTCCCAGAGGAACTGTTTTGTGTTCTTTTTCAGGACAAAAATACAGAACGCTAAATCTTGACTAATATGACCTTGAGAGCCAGGCAAAACCAAAACTCTCCTAGGAGCAGACTCTGAGGAATAAAAACAGGGTCTTGTGGACTTAGATTAGATCTCAGCCATGCCATCCATAGCTGTCAGACAGAAACATGCAATGGAGAGATTGCAAACTTCCCAATTACCAAGTGTTTATGAGTTATACCTGCACCAGTTTACCACAGGGAGATTATTCCCCCAAGACTTCTGGTTATGACTAGGGAGATTCTATTTCCTTTTGCATTGAGACATGTCTTAGTTATTTTCTGATTGCTCACAGTTTTAGAGGTTTCAGTCCTTGGGCAGCTGGCTCCAAGACAGAGTAGTGTGGCCAAAGGGTATGGCAGAGGAGAAAGAGCCCATGACATAGCAGCAAGAAGCAGGGCAGATCAAGAGAAGAGGGGGAATATATATTGTTCCTAACCACACCCATGACCCACCTCTTCCCACTAGGCTTCACCTCCCAACATCCCACCCAGACATAAACAAACAAGTCAACTAATCCAGTTATGAGTATCACACACCCATGATCAGGTTGTCTTCACCCAAGTATGCTGTCCATGTGTGCTGATCACAGTGACTGTGATGACAAGTGTTGCGGAACTTGTGTTGGGAGCTAGTACTCTTCTTGGAAATGTCATCAAATGTCTTCATAGGGGAGAATTTAACCACCACTGTAAAGAATGAGAAGATTGCTAGAAGGGAGGCTTCTCTGGCATCAGGAGGTAAGTGTGAAAGAGCTCAAGATGATCAAAGTTCTCATGGCGGATGGTGTATTAACTACCTACTGTTACCTAATAAATTACCTCCAGGCTCAAAGGCTTAAGACAATACATTTATCTCATGGTTTCTAGAGCTCTGGAATCAAAGTGCAGCTCATCTGATCCTCTGGCACAGGGCTCCTTATAGGCTGCACTTATGATGCCAAGTGATGCCCTCAGGAATGAATGCACCTCAGGATACTCCCTGATGGCTGGCAGGCATGAGTTCCTGGGAGCTGTGTGAGAGCTTCAATTTCTCATTATGGATAGTTTAGGACTTCCCTAAATTCCTGAAAATACAGGCCTCTCCATAGCACAGCTCACAGCATAATCTGCCTTCAGTAAAGTGCAAAAATGACAGAGAATACAGGAACAAAAGTCAGACTTTTACTCTGTGATACTGGTGGTAGCATTTGTCACCTTTACCACTTTAGCTTTGTTTTTCTTACTAGAAGCAAGTCATTAGGTCCATCCCACACCAGTAGGAGGAGATTACACAAGGACATGGTTGTGGTTTGTCCCCCAAGGGCTCACATGCTGAGTGTTTGATCCCCAGTATGTTGATGTCAGAGATGTGGGACCTTAAACAGGGGGGCCTAGCTACACTAGGTCAATGAGGTTCCTCCCAAAAAAGAGACCTGTTAATTCTCACAAGAACCAATTATTACAGTGAGAACAACCCATCGTTGTGGCCTCCTCTGCAAATGGCCAGTACTTTTCTCAATTCTTCATTATTTGTGACCCACCCAAAAGCCCCTCACCAAAGACCAAAAAGATGCTGCTGCTAAATTTTAGACTTTCATCCTCTAAAACTCTGGGCCATCCTAAGTTCAATTCCCAGTACCAAAACAAAAACAAAAACACAGAAATATAAAACTCTGGGCCAAATACACTTACTTTGTTAATTAACTACCCAGCCTCAGGCTTTTGTTTTGGCAATGGAGATTTGTATTACAAACATAAATCTTAAGGGGTAGGGATTGAGACCCACCTTAGGCTGTTTACCACAATCTGGAATAAATAGTAAGGCGCTGTCCCTAGATGGAGGTTGGGCTTGCAGTGAGTGGAGGGCAAATGACAGGGAAGCACTGGTAAGGATCTGTACCTGTACCTGTACCTGTACAGCTCTGATTAACAATGGCAGGGAAACTGGTGAGGAAGCAGGCCTAACAATCCAAGGACAGTTGGCAGATCTGGAAGCCAACAGAGTGACTGGAAAGAGAAAAATCCACCCTGGGAAGTTTTTTCTTTTTTGTTAATGAATTATGATTATGATTATGACTGTGATTGTGATTATGAATTATGATGACCCTTTTGCTGAAGCCACCAGACCTAATCATGATCAGACCAAACACAGACCATCTTGATTGTGAGCACACGGAAATTCCTGTCTAAGCGAGATCCACAGATTCAATACACAGGGGAGGAAAAGTTTGTTCTGAATTTATAAGAAATGTGGCAAATTATGTAAGTGAAGTCAGGAGTTAGGGAAAGTACCAAGGTGAGACCATGGGATAGAAGATGGAGAGAAGGAACCCCTATTCTTGCAGTCATTTATTGTGACTACATCAGAGGCACATGTGATGTCCAGAACTTTGCCTCAACAAGAATGGAGGCTTCGGTTCCATCACTGGAGTGCTTTCCTGGGGCAGGGGATCATGATTCTGATACCAAAGATGGAAAGTGGTGTGCAGACTCGAGTATGATTCCTAATGGGATCACACATTGTGGAACCCACAGTTGGCTTCCCAGGAGTGAGAGCTCAAGCCAGTTCAGCTAGTCAGGGGTCCAGGTGCAGCCAGATTCTTGAAGGTTCTCATAACAGGGTGAGAATCAGGGGTCAGAAAGACCCAGCTTCCCAGACACAGAGGCAGAGACTTGAGGCACCTAAGGGGAGAGAGGAGAAGGAGAGAGGAGAAGGAAGGAGAAAGAGCAAGAAGAAAAGGAGAATGGGAAAGGAGAGGCAGTGGAGTGTAAGAGGAGGGAGAGGAGAGAAAGAGAGGAGAGAGGAGGAGGGGCAGAAGTGTGGCTCATTTCCGCAGACTTCAGCACTGCCAGTGGCCCATCCTCAGAACCGAGGTGTCCTAGCCCCATCCTTCACTTATAATGAACAGGAAGAGTTAAAAGACAAGCACAGCACCAGATAGTCTGGGAGTTTTTTTAAAAAAGATGTTTAATTAACATCCAGTAAATTACATATATTGAAAGTATACAATTTGTTTTCTGATATGTATTCATATAGGAAGCCATTTTCAGGAACAAGATGATGAAGATATCCAGCATGCCCCAAAAGCTTTCTCATGCTCTTAGTAATCTTTTTCTTTTGCTTCCTCCTCACTCTATTCCCAGGCAACTACTGATGTGCTGGCACAGCGCACTGTGTTGTAAATTCTGCATACACTATGAGCTTTCCATCTGGGTTCTTTCACTCAGCATAATTATTTTGAGCTTCATTCATGTTGGAGCACATACCAACACTTTGCTCCTTTCTTCTTGCTAAATACCAGTGTCCCACTGATGGATATACGCAAGTTTCTCTGTGGATGTATCTATGGGTTGTTCTGAATTTGGGCTATCTATGTTATATAAATATTAATGTACAAATATATGCTCTCCTTTCTCCTGGGTAAATACCGAGGAATGGGACTGAAAAGTAATAAGGGCAAGCATGTGCTCACATATTAAGAAACAGCCAAACTGTCACCCAAAGGGGTTGTACAATTGTACATCCTCACCAGGAGTGGGCAGGAGTTCTGGATGCCCCACCATGTCTCCAACACTCAGCATGCCTGCTCTTTCATTTCAGGCATTCTTTTATATTTTTCATTGTGGCTACATCTTGCATTTCTCTGCTGACTAATGAAGTTCAACTCCATGTACTTATTTGGGATCTGCACGTCTTTGACAGTCTGTTCAAGTCCTAGGCCCACTTATATATATTTGACTGTTTTCTTAATGATGTTTGTCCTGTTGTTTTTTCCTCCAGTACTGCAGATAGACTATTGAGCTCTACAATGGAGGTAAACTCCAAGCCCTTTTTAAATTGTTTTTGAGACAAGGTCTTGCTAAGATGCCCAGGCCGACCTCCAACTTCCCATCCTCCTGCCACTGACTTCTGAGTAAATGGGATTACAGATGTGCATCACCATGCCCAACTCTTGAGTTCTTATATATTTATTTATAGAATATATACATATATACTCAGTGACTTCATATTCTCTGTAAATATACATATACACACATATGGACATAATGCTATCATATACTTTCTGTACATCTGTATATACATGTTGGGAACCCCTGGAGCTGGATATCGTTGAGGGCAGGACAGAGCCAGAGTGCTCAAGCTGTCAAGCTACCTCAGCATTGAAAAAAGCAGCCTGTCTGGACAACTACAGTCATTAGTCGCTAGGCAACATTACCTTTCCTGATACTAAATTTGCAACAGTATAAAATAAATGCTCCTACTGTTGAAGTCAGTCCTCTTCCCATCAGGTAAGAGGTAACTCCACCTGACCCAGTTCTTGTCTCTTGTCTTTATTTTTCTCATACCTGCTGTTGTTTCTCTACAGGGTACACCAAGAGACCAACAAGGTTCCCTATATTTGGCACCAAAACAGAGACACTGGTGAGGGAAAATAAGTGGGCAGTGGGTATGCTTCCCAAGAGCATGCAACAGAAAGGGGGGAAGCGCATTTGTGAAAGCTAGTATTCAGCACTGGAGTGCATGGTACTGGCATATCAGGTGTAAAGTGTGGGGATATGTGTTCTCTAGGGATATAAGGTATACAGGCTTCAAAGAAGCCAAAAGAGAAAGGGATATTAAAGTGCAAGTAGAGGCTCAAGACTCCCAGGGCCTGTGCCTGTAGAAGTGTTTGTTGCATGTTTGACTCTTATATTTAATTTTCTGGATGTTGGTTTTGAGGAGTTTTATAACCATAAGAGATTTGGCTCTGAAAGTTATATTAACGTCAAGTCCTGAGCCCGTGGAGGGTGGAGCAATGCCATCATTGAGAAAGCCTGAGCCCTTTAGCCTGGTCCAATTTAAGAAGGAAGGAATGATGGGGGACAAAAGGGACTCTTCCCCACCAGAGAGGTGTTTCCCCATGAACTCTATCTCATAACACTTGACCAAATTGACTGAGCCACAGGTGGCTATTCCGGCCTTTTCAATTCAGAGAAGTTTTACTGCATCACAGATTGGAACTTCTGCCGCTCAGAGAGTAAAGCCATTTTCTCTGTGTCCCTTGTAGTTATCAATAAAAGAATCCAGATGGGCAGGGGAGCCCATGGAAGGTTTTCAACATATCCAACCTGTTACTGAATTTCAAGTCCCCCAAATCTGGGACAAGTTAAACATCATTATGAAACTATACCTTTTAAAAGAATTAAAACAAGCAGTTGCTATTTATGGCCCTACTGCTCCCTTTTCCTTGAGTTTAATGGAAACTCTAGGACAACAGATTATGGCTCCAAATGATTGGAAAGGAATAGCTAAAGCACATTGAAGTCCAGGAGACTAATTAATGTGGAAAGAAAACTTCCTTAAATATTGCACTGACCAGGCAGCTAGGAATGCTATTCACAACATAGCCATTACAAAAGATATGCTAATTGGGGAAGGTACCTTTGCTACCACAAATAGTCAACTGACCTTTGAGTTGCCAGCTTAGGAACAAACCAAGATGGCTGCCATGAGGGCTTGGAAGGAACTTCCTTCTAAGGAAGAGGGAGCCCTCTATTCATCAGGGCACTAAGGAACTTTTTCAAAATTTCATTGCATGCTAATGAGAGGATTAAAAATAACACAGAAACTAGCAAACTAATAGTTCAACCACTAACCTTTGAAAATGCAAATAAATGGCGTAAAGAGGGTTTAAGAGCCCACAAAAGGCGGGCCACATTGCTGGAGATGATTCGGATCTGTGCAGACACTGACCCCGCATATGTACAGGGGGCTACTTTGGCAGCAGCTATTACTCAGGTTATTCACCCACGGCCTGGAGGAAAGGGTAAAAACCCGGCCATTTGTTTTAGTTGTGGAAATAAGGGGCACCTTGTCTGGAATTGGTTTGCGACACCTATAAGGGCAGCAAAGCCGTTATCTGTAACTAAACCTTGCAGTCCTTGTACCAAGTGTCAGACAGGGTATCACAGGAATAATCAGTGTTGCTCTAGAACTGCTGGGAAAAGTCAGCCCTTTCTGGGAAACCCCCATTGGAGATTGCCTCAGCCCCATCAAATAATGGGGCCGCCCAGATGGCTGCAGTGGGGGACAAGATGCTGGGCTCATTCATGTATCTGGCTTGTGCTCCCTCCTATCTCTTCCCCATACATGCTGGACACCAAGGGCACCAATTATTGACAGCTCTGTGGCAAGAAACACCCTCCGGCCTTGTTTTCCTCTACCATGCTCCTGTCACACATGAGCTGGGGCTTCGGACTGGGCCCCTGCAGGCCCAGCTGCTGTGATGTGGGGGTGCAAGTGAACCAGCAATGCAACACATTGGTACACTGTGTGCTTGGGTGGCAGATGCCCCTGGGCAGGGCCCAGGAGCAAGAAGTCCCAGCCGCCCCTGTGTGCTTCCTGTGCTCCTTCACTGTATACTGGCCTGTGCATTCCCACTGCCTCACTGGCTGCCTGGAGGAGGCCCAGGTGAGCACATAGGGCCCTGTTGCACCAGAGGAGAATGAGAGGGCAACAAGGAAGGCTTCCCAACCGCCAAGGGCCGGGCTGGAGCAACAGGAGGCTTGAAATGGTGAGGAGCCCCACAGCCCATGCTGCAGAAGCTAGGGAAGCCCCTGGTGGCAGGGAGGGTTGGAGAAGGCGAAGACACAACCACCACTGTGCAGGAAAAATAGCTGCCACGTGCCGAGCCAAGCAAGAAGAACTTGCGCTTCCAGCAAAAATATGGCTATTATCACTGCAAGGACTGCAACATCCACTGGGAGAGTGCATTCGTTTGGTGTATCCAGGGTACAAACAAGGTTTATTTTTAACAGTTTTGCAGAATGTGTCAAAAATCTGACAACCCTTACCAAGTGAAGGATAGCACCTACCAAAGTTGTAAAAGAACTAAATGTCCATGCCCAATAAGACTTCACTGTGTGGATCCCAAACACTGCCATCATCAAGACCTGTGTGAGAGATGCAGGAGCAGGCACCTGTCCTGTGATGGTATCAGTCCTTGGAATCTGGGCAAAAATAGAGTATCTGATGGCCAGAACAAAAAACGATGGCCAGCATGCACAGTGGCTGGGCATATCCCCTGTGGCTACAGAGGCAATAATCACAGAGTCCTTGTGGGGGGTGCACAGGCAGTGAAGTCCATTTCTGAAAATAAAGCAGGATTGTTAGGGCTCTGCCAGCAACTTGCTGAACCCCAAGACAATAAAATGGAAGCTACAGCCAGTTACTGTCAAAGCCTAAAGTGTCAGTGCTGCCCTGCCCAAGGCTGTGACTGGGAGCTGCTGCCTCCCTGCTCAGGGCTACTCCCATTCCCCTGCCCACAGCGCCCTTCCCCCAGCTCACTGCTGCTCTGCTCAGGTGCGACAGGAAGCACTGGGGTGGCAGATAGAACAGAGAACAAAGAGGCCAAGGCCTGAGGCAAGCATGGAGGAGGCCACCCAGCGAGAAGCTGACAAAAGACTAAAGCTAGATGGGCATGGGGAGGGCAACAAGGACGGGGATGAGGAGCTACGGAGACACGCAGGAAACCTCGGTCAAGAAGTAAAGGAGGAAACTGGTGGAGGCTAACAAGTCGGTGTGGAAATGGGACATAAGGGAAGCTTCAGGCAGTCAGAGGACCTGCCAGTGATAGCTAGCCAATGCTCAGGCCCCGGGGAGGAAGGCCAGGGCCGCGCTAGCTGGCGCTGGCACACTGTGGTACCGCACATGGCAAGGGCGACAGCAGAGCCAGGAGGGAGATACAGGGGCTGATCAGAAGCTGGTCAGACCTGGCAATGACAATGGGGAACAGGGCGCAAGGGCTGAGCCCCTCATTACTTATGTGGCAAGCATCTCTGAGGCAGAGGGGACGCTCATCCACACCCCACTGCGGGACTTAAAGGGCCTGTTCCCTCAGCTCTGTGGCTTCCTGCAGGACTTTGTGCCCCAGGCGCTGCACCAGACAATAAAGCAGTAAGCTGCTGTTTATTACTGACACCTGCCAAAGTATGTCAGGTGTGAATAGCTTCTTCTAACATAATGGCTCTCGCAAGTAGCTAGGTGGAAAAAAATTCCCTCTCTCATCAACCTGATCCTCCAGTTAGAGTCCATCTTATAGATACATGCACATTATATATTTTGAAATTTTCAGAGATAATTAATTTAGCTAGCCTAACTAAGTTAAATGACCTTTCTCAAGTACATTCCAACAATCTTTATGTGTCTACTCCTAGACATTACACTGATCCTTTTAAGAGGGATCCTAAAAATTATGTCCTGGTAATTAATTTCTTTGAAAGTGTACAGAAAATGGAAATCTATTAAAATTTTTAAAATTTTACAAAAGATGGAAGTACAACAGAAGAAAGACAATTCAATCAGGTAAAGCAAAAAAAATAAATAAATAAACTTGGTGCCCAGAACATGTCTGTGTTTTGCTAGAGTATGCTGTCTGGTTATATCATGAATGTAGATCTGCAAAAGAAGATAGTTCTGCCTTTCAGGGAGCTGATCTGCAATCCCGTGACAGTGATGCCGCAGAGATTGCTTTATAGCCGACAGACAACAATGAGGCTAGATTCAACCTGGGGCCTATTAAAGAAACTGACAAAATGGAAATCTAAGGTCTAAATAGGTGATAGAATCTACAGAGATAACTGAGCTGAAAGTTACCAACATTCTTAAGACAAAATAAAATATATACATATTTATTATAGTTAAAAGATTCTAATCCTTCCAAAATTTTTCTGATAAGAGATCTCTGCTAATTGACAGCAAAATCTTACTAGTCTATTTAAATTATAGATTTTTAAAATTGTAATAAATTTACTATAATACAATTTGGTCAATAATATATTTGAGTGCACTCATATTGTAAAGATATTTGTTCTGTGTACTTGTTTGTGTGTTTGTCATTCTGTGAACAGCTGTTCCCCTTCATTTTGAGCTCAACAATTTTTCTTTTATTATTTGTTTATAATACAATTTGGGTTACAGACATAAAACCATGCTTTCACCTGAGTTGCCAGCTGATTCAAATGACATCAATATTAAGATATTTTAACTGCAGTCCTTAGGATGAGGAGAAATTATTGGGTAGGACTCCAATTGGTGAATAAAGGGGTGGCCAACCTTTATTCATTAATAAGGAGCCCCCAATGATCTCCATAGTCTTTTGGGAGACACCCCAATAATTGAGTCATTTGGTCAAAAAGAAGGTTTTCAGTAAAATTTACAATAAAGTTTTCTCATAAAAGATGCTCTTGGTACAAAACTAAATTAAAAAACAAAGGTTTTCACACATGTATGGCAATTCATTAGTGTTAATCTCATGGTATAGTAAATGTATTCATGATTCCAGATCTACAGGTCTTCCAGAATGTAAAGCAAAGATTATTGTAATAAAACTTTCCTTCAGATTCAAACTTCTTCCTTTAACAAAAACTTGTGATGTATATACCATTAAAGGACAACAAATTAGGCAAAAGCTTCTCATGTATAAGATAGAGATAATTGGTTAAAAGGGTAATGCTATGTCAAAATGAAAAGTTAAGTATGTTACAAAATGTCAACATGATTGTCTTGTAGCAATGTTATGGATGGTTTTGAATTCTAAATTTCTGTGTAAAAATATGTAACTTGTCTGTTAACATTCTATGAGGATTTAAATATTAGGATATCCATAGTTGTTAAAAAATAATGGTTCCATTTTTATGTTCTAAGGTGTTTGCTATTCAGATCAGATAGTAATATTAAGCTTACTGCCTCTGTAACAGTGTAATGTCATTAATGTTCTCTGCTGGATGTTTAACAACTGAGGTTTGCAGAACAAAAATTAGATAAATTGGGCTAAGAGGACAGCCAATATTTTGGCATCAGGACATAAGAGAACCTCTGCTGTGACATTCTATAACTTGAGTGAGTCCCTGATTTTCTGATCAAGAAGATTATGGGACTACAGAGGAAAGTGATTCTACAATATGTAGTGTGCCTAAGGAGAGTCACCAGGAGGGAAAAAACCACTCAAGCTTTAACAGAAAGCAACTTGGTCAAGCAGTAGCCATGACTCATCCAGATGGTTGACAATGACAGTTCTAAAAGGTGCTTTACTTGGTTCCAAGGTGATTCCTGAGGAGACATAACTGACCTAAATAGATAGCAAGAAGTTAAATTTTTATTTATACAGGTCTCACTTCAACTTTATCTTAAACATCCAGAAGAAAAGTGTAACCACAAGATGTAAAGAAGCAATGTCACAGTAATAGGTTAGCTCTAAAGGGTTCAAGTCACCGACAACCATTGACAATTGCCAGCTAGACCGATAACTGGACACCGTTGTGGACTTCTGGCTATTCTTCAAGCACAGCTTTTCTAACTTCAACTGAACATCCATCACTTCTGCAACTAAACAGAAAAGGGAGATATGTTGGGAGCCACTGGAGCTGGATATTGGTCATATATGTGAGGGCAAGACAAAGCCAGAGTTCCTCAAGCTGTCAAGCTACCTCAGTGTTGGAAAAAGCTTCCAGCCTGGACAATTACAGTCATTAGTCACTAGTCAAAATTACACCCCCAGGATACTAACTTTGCAAGTATATAAAATAAATGCCTCTACTGTTGAAGTCAGTCCTCTTCCCATCAGATAAGCAGTAAGTCGACCTGACCCAGCTCGTGTCTCTTGTCTTTATTTTTCTCATACCCACTACCATTTCTGTCCAGTGTACAATGAAAGACCAACAAGCTTCCCTACATATACATTCTGTAATTTCCTTACAGACATATGATTTTTCTTCCAGGCCATGGCTGGGGCAAATGAGTTCTTCATCCCTATTCTCTCAGTTTGCATCACTGCAGCTGCATGTTCTCAGGTTTGAAGATTAGGACATTTCTGGGTCAGGCCTCAGTTCAGCCAGCCCAGTGCTTCATGCAGCTGACACAAAGCAGCCACAGACCTGGGTCTCCATGGTAGAATGGCTGAGATGTCTCACATGACTTGAGGTCAAAAGATCCCATCCCTCCCTCTCTACCACAGCTCAGGCTGGCCCATGTGCTTTTTCCTGAGCCCACACTGGCTCACTCATTCAGAACTCAGAGTGTGAATACTTTACACCCTGAGAAGACCTGGCCCAATTTGATAGTTGTAAGGATGCTCAAGCATTCATTTGGACTTTCCTGAGTTGTGACTCCTTGGAGCTCATCAAGATGGGACACAGAGGGACACCTTCTGGGGCCTCAGTGGTGACTCCTTGCATCCCAACATCCCCACAAGAGCTGGGCTGGACCCCAGACATCTTCAGGAACCCCGGAATCCCAGTGAGCTGTGTCTGCACTTGCCTGATGAGTACTCAAGGCATGCAGAGCCCTGAACACCTTCTGAGGCCTCAGTGGCCACTACTTACACCACTAGTATCCCCATGGGAGCTGGACTGAACCCTGGACATCTTCTGGAACCTTGGTGAGCTACCTCTGCACCACCAGTGGGGGAGGCAGGCAAAGATCTAGACACCTTCTGGGGCCTCAGTGGCCACTTCCATCACCACCCACACCCCATAGGAGCCCAGCTGAACACCACAGAGAGACAGCAGCCTCAGAGACTTGCCCTCATCCCTCCCCTACCAGCGAGGGAACCAGGCTAGGTCCTGGACAAAGTGTGAAGCCTCAGTGATCATGAAACCCCAAACACCCTTATGGAAGCCAGGCTGAGACCTGCACAGCTTCAGGAACTCCAGTGAGTATTCCCTGCCCCTACCACACTGGCCTGGGAGCCAAATGAATGCAAGAAAGTTTTGGGAGCATGTGCAACCCCACTTTGCCCCCACAAACCAGCACAGGAACCACACTGAGCACTGGGGACCTTCATATCCTCACCCCACCACTGCCAGACCATCATGGGAGTGAGGCTGAGCTCCAGGGGACCTCTGGATCTCCAAAAATGACAAAATGAAGGAGCAAAATGCAATCTCAGACATCTACCCCACCCAGAACAAGTCCAGAAGACATCAACACAGGAGAGCCTGGAAGTCATACACCTGAAATTTCTGAAATGATAGCAAGTGAAGTAAAGAAACAACTCCATCAAGCCACAGAAGACATCAAATCAGAAATAATCTCTCAGGTAAAAAAAGAAATGACAACAATAATGAAAGAATAGCTCAGCACATCCAAAGAAGATATTGATAAGAAAATAGAGGAGCATAGAAAACTCATGGAAACATTGAGGGAACAATATAGAAAAGAACTAGAATACATGCAATAGATTCAAAGAGATATCCAGGAAATTTAAAACTTCCATCGAAAGCTGGCAAAACCACTTGAACAAAGCTGAAGATAGACTTTCAGATGTTGAAGACAGAATTGCCACTAACAAAAGTGAAAGGAAGGCTCTTTTTAAAA
>NW_004955558.1:1390171-1394494 GCF_000276665.1 Chinchilla lanigera
GTCTGTTAATGTTTCCCTCCTTTTATCCTTAAAATAAAAAAAATAATAATTATTTATTCTCTTTAATGGTTTGAACAATCTTCCATTCTTACATCTGGTAATGTAAGCAACATAGTTGAAGGTAACAATATGTAATCTAACAACCACTGTTAATCCCTATCATTTTGTTTTTAAACCCTGTATCATTTTTAATGTTCTTGCTTTGCTTTGTTTATGTCATGATGTTGGTATGTTGCCATTGTTTTTTTTTTCTACTCTCTTTAAAGTAATTTTTTAAAAAGATGGGACAGAGACAATTTCTTCAGAATCCAGTTCCTTAGCACTGCAGTTCGAACCAGAGTGGGCTAACTGTATGAGATCTCCAAAAACAGACCAGAAGGTAGTTGGAAGAGAGCTATTTTGTGCCTCCTGGGCCAAAACAAGGATTGCATAAGCACACTGCAGGGACACACACACACAACTTCTTTCCTCTGTATCAGACGATTCTGAGCTCAGTGTATGACCCCCTCCATGCCAGTTTTATCGGGGGCGGGGCGGGGTTCTAGCCACGGGTGGATACTGAGAAGAGGGTCGTTGTAAGGACCAGATGCAGGGTGCAACCTTCGGGTGTGATGCTGCAGAGACCAAAGCCTCCACGGTCAGAGAGATACCGAGACCCAGGAAGGCTTCGCCAGACCACGGTTTCTTCCACCAACCAGTAACTGCCCAGGAGGGCATCTACATGACCCTACAAAGGGCAATGAATATTGAGGAAGGAAAGGTGGGCAGGGCTTCCAGGGCAGACTGAGAGGTGTGACTTCCCCCTGATAGCCCTGGGAAACCATGAAAAACCTTCAGAAGGGAAGAGACAACGTTAGATCTGGCAATACTATGGAAAAGACTCGGGGTCGCGGTGGGAGTGAGGGAGGGGGCGTTGAAGGAAGCAAAGAAATCTTTGGTTTCTTCCTCTTGGAAGTCAGGGTCTACAGGGTCTCTGATAAATGAAGACTTCCCTCACCTCTCTACCACCTTGGTCTCCACTTGCATCTCACTCCCATACAAACGCCTTGGCGGTGCACCTCACTTGCACTCAGAGCCAAGACGTGCAGAAAAATCACACCTCCAATCGCTGACAGCTGATTCGCACGCAGAAACCCTTGACCCACCAAGCTCCCTCGCACGTCTACCTGCGCAAGCGCAGTGCTACCACGGCGCAGTAGGATGTCCGCCCATTTCCATTCCATCCACAAAATCCGCCCACTCGCCACCTTCTAGTCCCACGCGCAACCCCGTCTCAAAGGGTAGAAATCACATGCTCTGTAATCTCTAACAGTCTATACTAACCCCACGAAATAGGAAATCAGCACGCTGCAGCTGAGCCTCTGAGGGTTTCTGCGTGGTGACACTACGCTGCCACAGCAACCACTGTAGAAACAGTTCCACCGCGCCTCACGCCCGGGGACGCGAGCAGAAAAAATAGGTAAGCGGAGAAAAACCAGGAAGCGCACGGCTTGCTGGGAGTTGTAGGCCAAACCGACTCGGAGCCGCAGTGCGCTGGAGGAGCTGTTGCATTCTGGGAGTCGTAGGCAAGGTAGCCCCAAAGCCTTGTGGGAGTCGTAGTCCTAGAGCCACTTCCGTGTCTGGATTCCGCGTGGTTGGAAGTTTGGACGTTTGCGCTGCGTTCCGTCCAGGTAAATCCGCCCCACGCGGGCCGGTGCCCGCGCCACGCTGTGTGTGGCGGTGCCGTGGGAGGGTTGTGGGTCTCCCTGGGGTGGTGACACTCGTCTCTGTGAATTCCAACGCTTGCGTCCCACACGCGTTTGGCCCGTCTTTTAGCAGACCATCCTCTTCCCCTTGTCGGGATAGAAGCATCCGCCTGCCCCTGATCCCAGCTGGTACGTCCTGGAGCCCCCTCACCTGCCTTAGAATCTCTGTCCTGATGCAGCCACGTCTGTGGAGACACTGTCCTAATGACATGGCCGAATTCCGTAGGCAACCCTACGTAGGTCTGTCCTGTCTGAACACACGTTAACTAGTCCCTCATCCCAGACACCTACAGAGCCCCGTCTCTGTGCAGCTCAGGTCATCTTTCCCTGCCCGCTGGCGTCCTGTTTCTGACTTTACCCTACAGTCTTCCTCACACAAAGCTAAAGGAATTTTCAAAATCTGTCCAATCTCATCGTCTGCTCCAAACCCTACCATGAAAACTGTCACCCTCTGAATAAAAGTAAAATTCCACATCATAATCTGTGGGACTCTGCCAGTGTGTACAGCCTCATCTCCTGGCAGGACCTCCCTCTCCGAGGATATGGACTCCCGAAGACTGGGTGGCCATCGATTCAGAGGGTGATAGCTGAGTGCAGACTAACCTTCGCCCTGTGCTGCAGAAGTGTTGGGTGAAGATGGGAGCTGCTCTGAGGATCGGGGAACAGCTGGACAAGAACAGGTTCCTGCGTTGTGAGGAAAAAATAGGTCCTCCAGCAGGGATCCTTAGTGGGATATTTGGAGGACAAGCCTGTGAGTGCTTCTCAGTGTACTTCAGAGGCACCACAAGTGACGGGAGGATGCCGAGGGGGACCGGAGGACATGAAGGGTGCTTCGCAGGAGGAGCTGAAGGATAAACTCTTAGGACATGAGAGGGAGAGCTGGGTCCAAAGCCAGGGGAGAAAAGGTTTCAAGGGGCACTGCTCAGCCCTGATGGAAGAGTCTGATGACCATGGGCTGCCAGCTGCATCAGTGACAGGGGGAACCCTACTCTGGGTAGAGGTGGGCATTTTCCTTGTGTCCTTGAGAATAGAGGGTATTGCGGCTGGGAGGATTTGAGGTTAGATAAAAGAAGTCAGATTGCATACTAATTAGAATTAGTAGTGAATTAGAATTCACTACTGTGGGATGAGATCCACAGACAGTTATTATGTGAAGAGCTGTGTGGAAGAGAGGAGGTAGAGGCAGGGAGATCAGCGAGGTGCTTCCTGCAATGGTCTGGGAGAGGAGCAGCCCAGAGAAGGATGCCAGCGGTGGAGATGGCATGTTTGGCTTCTGTTCTATTTTAAAGGTACAAGCGGGATTTGCCACGTTCTCTTTGAGGATCTAGGATGTGAGTTCTGAGGATGCCCCTGGAGAAAAGGTCGGAACTTGACCTTGAAATTTGGACCCACCCACAGGGGGAGTGGCAGAAGTGGTGAAAGAACAGTGCCAGATTCCCAGACCCGAAGGCTTCACGCCTGAAAAACTAAAGTGTGGAGGTCCCTTTTACTGCAGAAGCCCATCTGGTTAAAGGAATCAGGGATCTGAGGTTGGTCCCCGGCCTTGTGGAGGTTACAGACAGGAAATCTGACTTATAAAATTACAGGGCGAAGGGAGCTGGTGCTCCTAAGTTCAGGGATGAGCAAACACTGTAGCAAACTCTAGCTGGTCTGAACAATAAGACAGCTATAGTAGTAAGTAGCCCAAGATGGATATAATGGTGGCTTGGGGATGGGGACTGAGCCCAGTGAGATTTTACGGGCTCCCCAGGCAGGCAGGACCGAGGAAAGTGTAGAGGGAAGGCTGGTGTCACGGCTAGGTAGGGAGGAATGAGGCAGGAAAGGGGTGAACTCAAAAGGTCAAGGATGGGCTCAATCGTGTTGTCAGGAGGCCAGAGAAACTTGTGCACCTAAAACAGTTACAGGCGGGTTGGAGATACAGCTGCAGTCCCCTGACTCTGTTTCTCTACAAGAAGTGATCAGCCTGCCGTTCAGAATTGAGCAGGACCCATTCCCGGAGACTGGATCCTGCCTCCTAGAGGGAATCCCATTGGTCTTTCAAGTTACCCACTTTCCCTCTGAACGGAAGCGCAGGCCCTAGCCTCCCTCCTCTCCTGAGTCTGAACTACCCGGAGGCCACCTACGTAGTCTGAACTATGTCACTGACGGCCACCTTGTCCCTCAGGTCAGGGCTGTAGCAAGGAGCTGTGCAACTGGTCCTTAAAGGCACCCTCATCCCTCTGGAATGGACGGACCGAATTCTGAGTATGACCTGCTTCTCTCCTCCTCTCTTTCCTCCCAAACCCCCTCTTCCCTTGGTGCATAAGAGGTACAATCCAAGAAGTCTTTTCAGAGACGGTGAAATCCTTCCCTGTAACCCAGGTATAAACTTCCAGTCCCAGCTCCGGACGAGGCTGCTCCCCGTGCGCACACTTTCACCCTGGTCCTCTCCACACAGGGACGCCGTCCAGCAGCCTCCCCGCAGTCCAGCTTCCCGCGTCACCCGCTTCTCTCTCCCGTCCAGGAGACGCCGCCCTCCCGCTGACCCCGCGATGCCCGCCCCGACCTGCGCCTCCTGCCGCTCGGCCCGCGCCGCCCT
>NW_004955558.1:1395041-1397758 GCF_000276665.1 Chinchilla lanigera
GGGGCTTATGCCCAAGCAGTGAGCCTGGAGCCCCTGTCCAGACCCTAAGAGGAGTAACGTAAGAACAATATGGATTGTGCGCATGCTCAGTTTGGGGCTGAAACTCCTTGGAAGTCCCAGGACTGGGAGGTAATGGCACTAGGGCGGGGCGTTATAACAACGACTTAGATCTGGCCGCCACTCTCGCCTGTACACACTGGCAAAGGAGTCAGGATGCAGAAGTTAGTTCCTGGGATTTAGATCTTTGGTCCTCTACTTTTGTTTCTAGCATTCTTGGTTCTGTCTTTCTTAGCCTTTCCTTTAACACATGAAGTGTCTCCCCTATGCCAGATCCAAACTGTGACCACAGCAAATGTCTTAAGCTCTGTACACTTCTGTTTTCTCGTCCCTAAAATAGGACTATTAGCCCAGTGTGGTGGTGCGCACCTATCATATCAGCACTGAGGGGGGCTGTGGCAGGAGGATTCTGAGTTCGAGTCCAACCTCAGCAGTTTAGGGACTGAGCAAGACCCTGTGTCAAAAAATTAAAAAAGGCCTGAAATGTACCTCAATGTGAAGGCTCTGGGGAAAAAAAAAAAAAAAAAGACAGGTATATTAATGACACCTAACTCACATTGATTATGACAATTAGATGAGTTAGTGGAGTAAAAAATGTGCACATATATGTATAGAAGTCATTTGTAAGCATAAACACAGGTATTATTTTCATTATTATAGTTACATTGCATATAAAATATACATACAATGACATATATTACATAGATGTGATGGTAGCATCGTCCCTGTGCTAGGACTAAAAATACAGTTGTATACAATTCCTAGTTTTGCACAGTTCCCATATATAAAATTATACAAAATTTTAAGTGTGACTGAAGAACACTCATGGGCCGTGTATGCAGAAAGAGGACTTTCTGACACGAGAGGGAGTCAGAGGTCCTGAGGTCTGAGGGCTTCCGGTGAACGGGAGTTAGGATTGTGGCAGTGGAAACGAGTGAAGCCCGCCTGGGCTGCCTGAGAAGTCCAGTGTGACGGCAGCCCCGAGAGAAAGGGGAGAGGAGGCTGGAGGTGTAGGAAGGGTTCGGACCTTACCCTCGGGGCAGTGGGAAATCCGGTGAACGTGAAAAGTCTTTGAAAAACTCATCAGAGCTGTGGTGAGAATCTGAACCGAAGGGGCAAGGACAGAGACCAGTTAAGAGGTAGGCAGCCACTGTCATCTAGCGAGAGAGGGTGGCAGGGGGAGACTGAAGGGAGATTCAGGACATTCAAGGGCATGAAAGCCAAAGTATCTGTGTTTCTCCTCCCGCCATGCTGGGACATGGCCTCTGAGGACGGCAGACTGAGCTTCATTCGCTGCTTTAGACCTTCTTTGCCCTGTAAATTTGGACATCCCTGGATTCTCTGGGCCTTAGCATTCTCTGATGGAAAGAATAATCCTTTCCATGTAAGGCTGGTCAGCATGGAAGAATGAAAAGTTGCCTTGGGCCTTAAAATTAATTAGTTCGAATCACTTATTAATTGTGCTTGTAAAGATAATGAAAGCGTCCAGAAAAATTGCTAACTTGTAAAAGTGAGTCTTATCCTTTGTTTCTACCATCTGCTTTTAAAGGCATTTTGCAATAATTATTCTAATTGCTGAGCTCGTAAGTGGGTTTTTTAATGACCACGTACGGAGTAAACCCAGCCTCCTCTGAGTAATGCAGTTTATAACCTGAAGTCACCAGGCTCTGGGACAGTAAACACTTAGCCATACATAGTTTCCGGGAAAAAGGCACCTGCTCCCAAGGTGCCGGGCCTTGGCAGGTCCCTTTAGAAAGCAGCTATGACTGCAGACAAAATTAGAGCGAAGTTCTTGGTGAGTTTCGCCTCATGAACTGGAGCTTCTCAACTGAAGCACCTTTGGGGCTAGGTAATTGTTGGGGGGGCTGCACAGTGCACTGCTGGGTTTTAGAGGCATCCCTGATGTCCACTACTTGCTAGTATCACCCCACCACACCCCATCATGACAACCATAAATGTCTCTCTAGGCACTGCTAAGGGTAGTTGGGCAAAATCATCCCTACTTGAAAACCACTGATATAAACTCCAATACAACTTGAGGAGAGATAGAATGGACTCATTTTCCATTTTAGTAAACAAAGATAACACACTGTGACCAGAGGCATGATGTCAGGCATGATTACTTGGTGGTTAGAGATCCATCGGCAAGGTTCTCTCCCTGGGCTAAGATGTCAGGGGTCAGCAGCGTTGAGGCCCTCCTGGGGGCCCTCGGGAGAATGCTTCCCTGCCACTTCCGCCTTCCAGAGGCCACTGAATTCCCTGGGTGCTGGCCGTTCCTCCATCTTCAGAGCTGGCCTTGGTCATTGAGTCCGCAGGGTGCAATGCTGTCACCCTCCTCCTGCCCTCACATCTGCCATCCTGACTGCTGCCTCCCTCTTCCACTTCAGGGAGCTTTGTGATTGTGCGGCACCCCCGCCCAGTCGTCTAGGGTACTCTAGCTCTGCGAGTCAGCTGATCCCCACCCCAATTCCACTGCGGCCTTAACGCCCCTCTTCCCTGTAACCCAGCAAGGGCCCAGGTTCCCGGGATTAGGAAGGACAAGGCCGAGGGCCGTGGGACTGGGGCTACAGGAGCATAGGGCCTGGCGCAGGGGGCGGGTGGCGGGTGCGGCCCGGGCTGCCGCAGGGGCGCGCGTGCGGGCTTCCGCTGTCCCCCTCCAG
>NW_004955558.1:1399739-1427759 GCF_000276665.1 Chinchilla lanigera
TCGGAGGCAGAGGTGGAGGGGCCTGGGCTGCTGGCTAAAGCTTTCTGATCTCCCGTGTTCTCCTCTGAAAATAAAACCAAAGCCCTCTTGGAAGGACTCCGAGGTGCTGAAGAACCGGTGGTGGACTTGGCTGTTCATACCAAGGTCTGGCCACCAGAGGGCGCTGGGTTTGAGCGTCGCTGTCCAGCAGCACAGGAAGGCGAGACCTTGAAGCTTCCTCCTGACCAATGGGAAGACTCCTCCCTCCCAGCCCTGGGCAGTGGACACGCCAAGCTCCAGCCCGTGGTCCTGTCCTCACTGGGCGGCCATGCAAACCACTTGGTCTCCTCTTGCCTTATTAGATTGGGCCGGAGGGCATTGCTCTGCCTCCCCCAGTGTTATCTCAGGGTCACAGAGCATCGGCTTTTCACTTAACAAACGTTCCTTAAGAACTTCTCCTGTATATTTTGAGACAGTCTCGACAAATTGTCCAGGTTGGGCTTGAACTTGCAGTCTTCCTGCCTCAGCCTCCCAGGCTTCAGGAATGGCCACTACTCCCGGATCTTGGATTTTATTCTAAACCTGGTGTTAAGTGTCTGGAGGGCCTTGGGGCCAGGAATCCATCCAATTTCCGCTTTTAAAAACTTACTCTGGGTGCTGTGAGGAGAACGGGCTGTAGGGGGCGCAAGACGATTAAGATCCATACTAGGAGGCTGCGTGTTTGGCAGGCACCATGCCAAGCGTCCTCCTTTGCGCAGTGACATTGGGGGTGGAGCTGTATCCCTAGTTTGACGAAGGCTATACTTGTGGCCCAGAGAGGTGAAGTAACTTCCCCAAGGTCACACAGCAGCACACCAGGAAGGGAGCAAGGGCTGTAGACCTGCCAGAAGACCTAGGTTCTTGTGGCAGGTGTGCCACTGAGTCACAGTGTGGCTTGGGACGGGGGCCTTTTCTGCCTGCTCCGTAGTTTCTCCTTCCACGTGAGGAGGCAGCGGGTTGAAATAAGTGCGCGTGGGTGCTTAGGGGAGCGCCTGACATTTAGTGAGCTCCCTGAGCACTAGCTACCTCCCACCCCCAGCTTGGTACAGGGACTCGAGCCCGTGGCCGGGCTCAGACTCGCAATCCTCCTGCCTCAGCCTCCCTCAGTGCTGGAGTTAGGTCTGTACCACCACGCCTTGCTTGCTTGCTGTTTCTGCTAGCGAAGCCCTTTGCCTTAGTGAGGCCTCTGCAGAGCCTGAAAAGCTGCTGTTGCGAGCTGTGGCCGCTAGGGGCCACTGTGCCCTCGCCTGTGCAGCAGGTGGCCCGGGACAGCAGATCTTCCAAGGCCGGATAGGAACTCCGCATCCCTGGTCCCTCCTGGACTCCCAGCTAGGCCCCAAGAAACGGAGACGGATCAGCAGAGCTCGTCAGGGCCCGCAGGAACACGGACACTTTGCCCTGAAGAGTCTCATGTTCACATGTTCCGCAAACACTGACTGGGTACAACTTGGGACAGCGGTGAGCAAAACTTAAACCACCTGCCCTCGCCAAAGATTTAGCAAACAAGTAGTGTGTATAGCAGGTGAGGTGGTGACAGTGTGGGACAGGAGCGCGTTGTGTGCATCTAGATGGGGTGGCCGGAGGCCCGGAAAGGTGGCTTCAGTCAAGGACCTGTGCACGAGGACCAGCGCTGGGAAGAGCGTTCCCGGAAGGGGCAGCACGCAGCGCTCCCTGCGCTCGGAGGGGAGGCCGGAGCAGGCGGGTTCCCGGGCTGCCTTTGGGTTTGAGAGGGGTGGAACAAAGGTGCAGGCTCTCCGAGGAGGGAAAGATAAGGATCATGCTCTGTTCACGCCGCAAGCACTTCCTGCTGCCTCCCAGAGACTGCCCCGCGGAGCGGTTGGAGCGGTCGGGAAACTAAGCTGAGTCAGCCGCCGGCCCGGCCCTCGATGGGCGCCCTGTTTAGGGCAGGAGGTGGGCACGGGCACTGGCAAGTCGAGACCACAGGGCTGTGCGCCACCCAGAGGCTTAGGGAGGACACGGGGGAGCCCAGAGGTGGGGCGCCCGGCTCGGCGGCGTGCGTCATGGATGCTTCCTGGAGGAGGTGGCGTTGAAGCCGAGACCCAGGCGAGTGAGTAAGAGCGAGCTGCGGAAGGGAAGAGGGAGGGACAAAGGCGGAGGGCAGAGAGCAGGGCAGGCAGCGGCCTTGGGCAGGGGCTCCGGGGCAGGGGCTCAGACCCGCTGCCAGCTGTGTGTCCAGGGCCGTGATCTGAGCAGAGGGCCCGGGTGGGACCTGAGTGCTGCCCAAGGGCTGGAAGTGGAGCCCCTCCCTGACTCAAAGACGTAAAGCCACAAGATGTCACCTAGGCATGCCAAGGGTGCCCTCCCCTGACCTGAGGCAGAGGCCACTGTGCGCCCTGGAGGAAGGGACGGAAACGTGGAGGGCGGGCAAGGCTTGCTGTGGCAGGGGGCGCAGCCCCGGGAAACACGGTCCCACAGCCGGGCTGGAGGTCTCTGTCGGCGACCAAGGCCAGGAACGGCCTTGGCTGAGGCCCGTGGCCACGGGAAACCCCTACGTGGGCACCGGAGGCCTTTGATGCTGCTGACCGTGGCAGTGGGTCTGAGACGCCAGCCTCCCAGCCCTGGGCTCGGGAGCAGCCTCCCCCAGCAGCGCTTTGGAAGCCAGCCTGGGAGACCGAGCTTCCCCCACCACCACCCCTGGGTGCTGCTCTGCACTGGGTGGCTGGATGCCTCCGTGAGGCCGGAAGGGGTGGAGGCGGCAGAAGCAGAGGTTCTGGGGAGAAACAGGCTCCAGGACGGCATCACACAGCCGTGCCAGGTGCCAGGCCAGGCCTTGGGGGCCAGGCAGCGCAGTGGTGGAGGTGAGCAAGGCCGCTGCCCTGGGGAAGCCCGGTGAGAGAGGCGCTGCTCCTCCCACGGTGCGCTGAGCCGAGCAGACCCCGGCCCTGTGAGAGCTGACCCTCGTGGGAGACAAGCTGAGTAAAACACAAGGGTCGTCCAATGGCGCTGGTGCCACAGAGCAAAATGTGACAACAGAGAAGCAAACGCAAAGCAGCTGCAGATTAAAGTAAGCCAGGAAGGAAACCAGCCAGGGCTGAGACAGGAACTAGAAGAGAACACAGGCTTGAGAAGGTGCGCAGAAGGCGACCTCCGGGCTGAGATCTGAAGCAGGGGAATGGGCAGAGTGGAGGGAGGTGAGTCCCAGGCAGCGGGGAATGGCACAGACAAAGGTCCTGAGGCAGGAAGGCACCTGCCAGATGGAGACCATCAAGGACGCCCAGAAGTCTGAGGCACAGTTCCAATGGAGAGGCGAGGCTGGACGGACAGACAGATGCCAGGCAAGGTGCTCGGGGACCTGTAGGGTTTATGACAGCGCAGTGGAGACCCCGAAGGGTTTGGAGCGGGGCTCAGCAAGCTGCTGTGGCTTTTGGGTGTTAGCCCAGTGCAGAACAGCCAAGCCTGGGGCGGGAGGGCTGAGGTGGAAGCCGAGGCCAGCTCAGATGCTGTCACACCTGTGCAGGTGAGAGGTGAGGGCACGGCCAGCGGCGAGGGCGCGGGGCAGGAGTGAGAGGGCGGATGCTCTGTGGTCTGTGCAGGAGATGAGGTGACCGGAGTTGTCAAATGGGGGGGGCGGGAGCAAGCCGGGAGTCAGGGAGCACTCCCGGGTGTGAGGTGAGCAGCTGAGAAGGACAGAGGGAGGCTCGGAGGGTCAGGGGGACCACGGGGCTGAAACTGGAGTCAGTGGGGTCGGAGATGGAGGGCCCCAGGTTCACACACAGGGGCTGCCTGGCAGGCGGCAGGTAGGGAAGCTGACTGAGACACTTCTGAGCAATCAGCAAAGAGCCGCCCGGGACCCACAGCGGAGAGGCACGGAGTGCGGTGGGTTGGGGTTCGAATCCCAACACTGCCGCTCGCTCAGCTGCAGCTGTGGGCACCTGCTGTCCCCCCATCTCCTTGTCTGGGAGCTGGCATCGTGCGCAGGCAGAGGGAGAATCGAGGCATAGCGCACAGTGGGTCCTAAAGTATCGCCAACCGGAGCTGCTGGGGCCCGGGGAAGGCAGAGGGGTCCCTGTCTGCTCCTCCACATACACTCTTTCTGCACAGTGTCCTGGGAGCCGGGGCTCTGTCTGGGGATACTGGCAGGGAGTTTAACACCCAGTTGATCTGGATTCAAGTCCTGGCTCTGCCTCTTGCACAAGCTGCATCTGATAAGGCCAGTGTCCTCCCCTGCTCACGGTACCCGGGGGCCCCGGACCTCATCGAGTGCCCGTGTGTGCCAGGCTCTTGGCCCCCTGCCTGATGGTGTACGCAGAGACACAGGCAGTCAGGGCACCCATGAGAAAAGGGCACTCCCAGCTTCCCAGGGCCAGAGACCCCCGCCCCCACCCCATCCGTTCCCACGGCCACACCCACCGCCTCTGTCTCCACTTGTGAACCCGCAGAGCCCCACAGCCCGCTCCCTGACCACAGCCTCCCTGCGTCGGACGCTGTGGGTGGCTCTGCCCTTCCTGTTGCTCCACCCCGAGGACACTGGCCTCCCCGCCAAGTCCCCTCCATCCTCGCTCCCTGCGCCCAGTGCCCACTCCTGCCCTCCGCTGCCCTCAGCCTCCCGAGCCCCCACCTGCCCAGGCGCCCCCTGAGATCTGCTAGCTGCCATCTTGCCGGAGAAAACAGAAACCACTGGAGGAGCCCGGACTTCCTGCCGCCTGACTCACACCCCAGCCGCCCTTTCCTCCTTCCTTCCTGCAACAATGGAAGAGGTGTCTTTGCCCTTGTCTGCTGCTAACCCCACCGCTCGGCTGCTGCACGCCCCGCCCCATCTCCCGGGGGCCAAGAGCTCCTGCCTGGGCTGGGAGGGAGGCCACCTCTCAGCGTTGTGCAACCTGGTCAGTGACCCAGCTCCGTCTTGTGAGGGCCACAGAGCAACTCAGGGCCGCCCGCGTTCTCACGCCGTGAGGGAAGGATCGTGAGTTAATCCATCTGTCACACGTTAAAATCCTGTTGGACACATGCAAGTAAGTGCTTGCCATGGGACCAAGAGAAGAAAGGCTTAGGATGGTTGTGGAGTTTGCACGCTACCTCCTGCCGAGGGGCCTCAGACAGGCCGCTTCCTCCCAGCTTCGGTTTCCCAGTCTGTGCAGTGGGGACCCCACACTGCCTATGCTGAGGAGCCCAGACTTCCCATGACCTTTGTACCTTCGCCTTCCACTCCACGCCAGCCGTGCTGGTCCTGCTGAGGACTCCCCAGAACCTGTGCATTCACTCGTCTTTCCTCAGCTCTTGTAGCTCATACCATTACGTATTGTATTCATTTTCTTTTTCTTCAAGAGTATGAGGCACTTCAAGCATGTTCTTGGTCTATTTTGTTCATTAGTGTTTTCCCAGTAACTAGAAGCATGACAAACGGGTGGGTGAGTGGGTGAATGCATAGTAGGTGCTCAACAAATATGGGTTGAAAGGAGGAAGGGAAGGAAAAGGAAGGCAGACAGGAGAGAGGAAGGGAAAGATGGAGAGAGCATATTAATCCACACAAAAAATGTATCTGGGTAAACAAAATGTGGTATGTCCACATAGGGAATATTACTCAGCCTTTAAAAGGAAGGAAATTCTGAGAAGTGCTGCAATCTGGTGAATCATGAGGACATTATGCTAAGTAAAACAAGCCACACACGAAAGGACAGATTCTAATATACAGGGAACCTGGAGGTACCAAGTGCGTAGAGAAGGGTGGTGGTTTCCGGGGTCTGGAAGCGGGGGAAGCAGGAAGTGATTGTTCAGTCGATGCAGACTTTCAGTGGCGGACTGTGAAAAACTTTGGGGAGACAGACAGGAGCGGTGGCTGCACGACAGGGTGAAAGTACTTAGTCCCACTGCACTGCACTCAAGATGGTTAAGGTCTCAAATGTTTTACCACGATAAAGTAACAATTTCCTTAAAGCAAACAGCAGTGGAAAAGAAGACATCACACATCGCCTGGCTGTGCAGAGCACCCGGGAGACCGGGAAGTTGTGGAGTTTGCACGACCAGCCACTGTCCCCACCCAGCCTCCTAGCCCCAGACCCTCTCTCCCTCCCTCCTCAGAACCACGCCCTGCGCCCTCCCCTCAGCTGGGACTCAGCCCCTCTGCATCTGGACCCCGACTGTCCAGCCTCTTCTCTGTCCCACATTGAGCTCTGGCTCCAAGCTCCCACCGCACTCCTGACACCTTGGCAAACTCCTGTTCACCTGCTGCACTTTGAAGCCTTTTCCCCACACCCAGGGCTCCCTCGGGCACAGGATGCTGGGCTGAGTTTCACGCTGCTGCTTTGGCGGTGCTACGAGATGGTGAGTTCATGCAGGCGAGGACTGGGGCTGTGTGTTCGTTCATTCATTCATGCAGCCATCAGCTCTGCATGGAGGACCCGTCTAAGGCGAGAGGACCCTGTTCTGCGGGCTGGGAGAGAGGGGCACAGGACCCCTCAGTTTAGCATATGGGGGAAGAGGAGCGAGGAGCCCAGCTGTGGCCATGGCGCACCGGCAGCTCCCTGGGAAGCCCCTCTTTTCGACACATCCCCAGCCTGGCCTGGGCACCCCGTGGGTTCACCAGGGCTTCCCTTAAGCACACTTCTTTCTAGGCAGAAGATTTCCATTTTGTTTTTAACTTTATTTTGAGTTACTTATAGACTAACCTGAAGTTGCAAATACAGAGCAGGGAGTCTGATGTGCCCTTCCACACCTTCCCCGAAGGGGGATATCTTGTGTATGCAAACCAGGAAACCCATGTAGCTGCCGTACTGTTACCTAGACTGCAGGCTTCACCCCACATTCACTGTTTGGAGGCAGCTGTTTGTGTGTGTGCACGTGCCCGCGGGTGTGGGAGTCCGTGTCACTTTATCTCAGTGTGAGTTCTGGTAACCACGGCCACCACATCAAGACCCAGAACTTGTCACACGTGGTGGTGCACACCTGCAATCCCAGAAGTCCGGGAGGCTGAGGCAGGAGGACCTCAAGTTTGAGTCCAGCCTGAACAACTTAGCAAGACCTTGCCTCAAAATATATAAATAAAAAAGGCTGGGGATGTAGCTCAGTGTGCAGACGTTAGGATCCATCCCCAGTACCCTCCCCACACACACGCACACAGCTGACCCATACTATGGGTCAGCTCCCTCATGCCACCCCATCCCTGCATTCCCAGAGGATTCTTTAGGCCCCTGGGCAAAGAAAGGCTGCAGCTGTGGCACAGCCTAGGAGGAAAGTAGCTGGGAGCTGTCCCAGGGGAAGGGAGGGAGAGTGCGGGAGGAAGCCTTCTGAGTCAACACGTGGTCCAGGTGTGGGGCTGCCAAGGCCCAGAGACAAATTATAATCATTAGGGAATTGAAGAGGCTGGGGGAAGGCTGTGGAGAGCAGGCCCTCCCCCAAGTCAGGATGCAGCCCTCAGTGCAGGGCCCCCTACAGGCAGGCTGGACCTCTCATCATCCCACCCAACCCACGCTGTTTTCCCTGGGTCCCTGTCCCCTCTCCCTGGGCCTCTGTCCACTCCCTCTTTCAGTCTCTGTCCCCTCTCCCTGGGTCTCTGTCCCCTCTCCCTGGGTCTCTGTCCCCTCTCCCTGGGTCTCTGCCCCTCCCTCTCTCAGTCTCTGTCCATTCTCCCTGGGTCTCTGTCCCCTCTCCCTGGGTCTCCAGCTCTGACAGCCTATGCACCCTGTTCTTCCCCACCCATCTGCAGGGCCCAAGTTAGGTACCACCGCTCCTGGTGCTGACCCTCCTCCTCCCTGCTGAGGGCCCTGATCCTCACACCTCAGAACTATGGGGACCCTCAGGGCCTCCTGCCCATCTCTCCCCTGTCCCTTCCTGGACTCCCTCTCTCCTTGGCCTCTGTAGTGACCAAGCCCCAGCTCCTCTGTCTGTGTCCCCTTCCCCTGTTGGTACCACTGGTCCCAGAGCCTCCCCAAGGTCACCTGCCTGACTTGTCCCTTCCTCCTCCCATCTATCGCCAGTTCCTTCTCTGCCTGTTCCTGTCCGTACCACTGCCGCCATCTTGGGGTTGGCGCTCTCTCTGTCTCCCTAGCCAACCGTGCTACCTCTGCACGTGTCACTGGGCCACCCCGATCCCTGTGTCTGGCTCCCCCCACTTTCCCATCTACATTTTCTTCCCCTCTTTCTCCACCTCTCTCCTCACCGCCCTTCACCTCCATCACCGCTCTTGCTGTGCCTGTATTTCCTTCACTCTGGTCTCTCTACCTTCATATCTTACTTCCCCTTCATCCTCCAGCCTCTCACGCTCCTTCTGTGGTTTCCTGCATCCCAGCCCCTTCCTTTGAGCCCTCGCCCCGATTTCACCAGTCTACCACCAAATCTCTGCTGCCAGAACAGGGCACCCGCCCGGTCCACCCTGCCCCAGGGTCGTCCTTCCCAGATTCCTTCCAGATTATAGCATCTTTCAGGGGCGGGTTCTTGTTAACAACTGTGGCTGCTTCTGTGACCAGGAAGGGGTGGAAGGGCAGGGAAAGCAAGAGTCCTGGCAGGGAAACCAGGCAATAAAAATGGAATGTCAGAAGAAGGGCGGTGGGGGGCAGGGCCAGCTGCTCAGACCTGGATAAAAGGCTTTGCCGACTTGACTATGAAGTGACACCATCTCTACCTCCTTCATGCACCAGGCTTGGGGGAACGGAGCCTGCTCAGCATCCTCCCTCCTGACCCTGCCCTTGAAGTCTCCAGCCTCTACCTCTGTCCCAGCTCCATGCCTCTAAGGGTCAGGGTCTCTGTGTGAGTGGCCTCAACCCCTGGTTCTCTTGTGGCTTCCTTCTCTCCCTCTGCATCGCTAACCCCTAGCCAGCCCTGGGATGTTCCTCCTGCTGTCCGCACTCCAAGTCCTGGCTGTAGGTAAGAGAACCGTGGGGTGCAGGGAGATGGGCCCCTGGGAAGCTGGTGAAAGGCTTTGGGAGTGAGACTGCTCAAGGGCAGGCTGCAGAGAATGAGTAGGGGTAGCCTGGGCTGGAGGCTGATGACCTGAGCTGTGGAAATGGTAGGAGATGGGGGCGTTGGGGACAGAGGCCATGGTAGGAGATTGGGGCAATAAGTAAGGAATCAGGGAGAACTCTGAGGTCTTGCATGGATCCTATGGGAACAGAGTCCTCAGAGAGCCTTCCCCTGAGCAGGTCAGGGAAGAAATAATCCGGGAAAGGTGGTTGTGGTCAGCATGAAGCGGGAGAAGCGGTGAGCGTTGGAGGTGGTGGTGGTGGTGCTTGGTGGGTGGAGGAAGTGGAGGTCAGATGGTGGCTCCTGGAGGGCCGCACGGTGTGGGAAAGTGGGGGAAGAGACAGGGAGCTCCGTGGGCATGTGGGGGAAGGTCTGGGGGGGAGTGTAGCAAGTTGAGGAGTGAGGCTAGAAAGTAGTCCTGGGGGGGTGGAGCTGAGGCTGTAGGTGTTTCGGTAGCTGTGGACACAGTGTTAGATGCGTGAAAGTGACTGAAGGGAGAGGTCCAAAAACTCCGTGCTTGTCTGAGGGGAAAATGGTGCATAGATACTACATTGGTGGGGCTGAAAGAGGACATGGCTGAAGGGTTAGACCGGAAGGAAGGCACTTCATCAACTGGGCATTCTGTTGAGTTGGGAAAGGAAAGCGTTTGTTCACTTGCTTTCACATCCCATCCCTGTCTCCTTCTAGCCATGGCTCAGAGCCCAGCAGATGATAGCAAGATAATTGGTGGCTATCCCTGCATCCGGAACTCCCAGCCGTGGCAGGTGGCTCTTCTGGCTGGGGCTGGGCGTCGGTTCTTGTGCGGAGGGGTCCTGTTGTCAGACCAGTGGGTCATCACGGCCGCTCACTGTGCCCGCCCGTGAGTGTTCCCCTTCTTTGTTCTTATGCCAAGCGAGTTCTAGACTCCACAGAGCCCCAGGGCACAGCTGAGAACCCAGAGCCCTGTGTGGAACCCAGCAGAGTGGCTGGCTCTTGTTCTGGGATCTAGGGAAGATCCTAGAGTGAAAGACATAGATCAGATATGGAATCCAGTCCATAAATCGTGAATGCAGTTTAGATTCTGAAAGCCGGTCAGCACCTTGGAACCCATAAACCAGTTTAGAGTTTAACATATACCTGGAGATCCATTCATATTTTATTTTATTTTATTTTAGCTTGTTTTTTTGGTTTTTCTCCAGTACCGGGAACCGAACCCACGACCTTGCGCTTGCCAAGCAGGCGCTTTGCCGCTGAGCTAAATCCCCAGCCCCTGGAGATCCATCCATATTGAGACTCAAAGTGGCCCATTCCAGACTGGTGATTGAATTCAGGGCACAGTCTACGTTCAGAAACTCAGAACGCTACCTAGAACCCAAACCTCAAATCAGAAAATACAGTCTAGACAGAAATCCGCAACCGTTTCACAGCTGGAACACAAGACTGTAGGATTAGAGCCCAAACCTGGAGCCTGTTCCAGACGCCAGGCTTAAGTCAAAATCTAGTCTACAGCTCCTCTTTGAGGAGTCTACAACCTAGACCTCCATCCAGAGCGTAAATGCCAGAATTCAGGCGATAGTCTGAAGCTCCATAGTAACCCCGATCCCCTTGCAGACTTTGGGCTTGAGCTTAGAACCCAGACCCTAGCCTTGAAGTCAAAATCCAGACTAGAGCCCACTTGGTGCCTATAAGCGAGATCCAATGCCATAAACTGGAGTTCAGTCTAGAACCCAGAGACTGGAGCTCAGCACAGATGCTAGAATATAAAGCCCAGGAAAAAAATTACTCTCTAGATTCTTAGATTCACATCGTAACCTAAAGCTCCATCTGGAACTTTGAGCCCACCTAAGATCAAAAACTTAGACCAGTCTAGAATCCAGAGCCCAGATTATAACCTATCATTCAGTTTGAAAAAATCTGTTCTATAAAGAAGAGTTTGGACTTATATTTGGAAACGTGAGCCTAACCAGGTCACAGATTTCAAGCCACTGTCCAAATCTGAGACCGTAAAAGCTTCATCAAGAACCCAGAGCTCAACCAGAAACGAACTCATGTGAGGACCCAGAATCCGTTAGCTCAGGTCACAATCCACTGTGCATGTGGAATCTTCACCCTACCCTCTAACTGGAAGCTCACACCAGAATCTAGAACCCAAACCCAAGGCACAGTGCAGAGCTCAAAATAAAGCCCTCAGTTCATCCTAAAACAGAAAGCTCGCGTCAGAATCTGGAAATCATGCCATATATGCAGGTGTGATCTAGAATCCTCATCCTAGCCTAGAGTCAAGATGGGAAAATGGCTAGCACGAGAGCCCCTGTAGAATGAGGAAGGAGCTGACCCCGTCAACTCTGATTCAGAGCCTGGAGCTGTAACCTAGGGGTCTCATTTAGAACTCAGAGCCTAGAACTTGGCCTCTGGAATTGCGTCAAGAACCCCAACTATGGTTTTATACCTAAGCAAAGGGCCAGAGCACAGCCCAAGAAGAAGGGGGCCCCTGGTGGGGCTGGGCCAAGAGAGAATGCACAGGCCCAAGAGAAGGCCCTGGAGCCCAGAAAGCTCTCAGCCTGCAGCTGAGGGAAGAGGGTTGGACTCAGGGGAAAATTCATCACCAGGGGAAGGGAGTGGGGCTGGGAGCGGGTCCCTGGGTCTGACTGTAAGCGGCCTTACTCTTGGGGGTCTTGGGCCAGGATCCTTCATGTCTCCCTGGGCAAGCACAACCTGAGGAGGTGGGAGGCCACCCAGCAAGTGCTGCGGGTGCAGCGCCAGGTGCCACACCCCAGCTACAACGGCAGGACCCACGACAGCGACCTGATGCTGCTGCAGCTGAGGCACCCAGCACGCATCGGGCGGGCAGTGAGACCCATCGGCCTGGCCCAGTCCTGCGCCAGCCCCGGAACACCCTGCCGTGTGTCGGGCTGGGGCACCACATCCAGCCCTATTGGTAAAGACAGCTAAATCCTGGAAGGAGAGGCCTGGACTCCCAGGTGTGAGGGAGGAGGCTGGGCATGGACCTGGGTCTGAGGGAGGAGGCTGGACCCCTGGGTTTTAAGGGAAGACTGACCCGTTATGACCCTTGGTGTCCCCCTCCTTCAGCCAGGTACCCCAATGCTCTGCAGTGTGTGAATATCAACATCTTCTCAGATCAAGCCTGCCAGCAGGCCTATCCTGGTGCCATCACTGCCGGAATGGTCTGTGCTGGAGTCCCCCAGGGTGGGAAGGACTCTTGTCAGGTGAGGCCAGGGTGGGAGCTGGTCAAGGGGTTGTTTGGGGCTGGGCCTGTAGTACCAAAGGAGCCCAGGAGCGGGAAGCCAGTGAGGTGGCTGGGGAAGGAAACCTCAGGACAGAGAGTGGGAGCCCTGTGCAATTCGCTCTTAATCCCTGTAGGCCTCAGTTCCTCATGCTAAGGGAATAGCACCCCTAGGGTTGGTGGAATTGGATGCAGTGGCCCATGGCAAGGGTGTAGAGTGGTGCCCCCAGTAGAGGAATTTGAAAAACCATGCTGGGGCCTCTGGAAACCCGAGTATATCTCTGAAAGAGGCAGAGATGGGAGAGATGAAAAAAGACACATTGTTCTGCAGCTCAGCAAAGACGGGAGGACCCCAGGGACAGAGGCTAGCACAGAGCCTGGGAGACAGACAAAGCACTCAGGGCCCTGTGGGGACAGGACCCAGGGCCTTCTCCAGCCTGGGCTCGGAGCTGGGGAAGACGGTGGTGTCTCAGCCGACCTCCCTTCCCGTCCACACCTCTGTCTCCATCTCTGCCCTTCCCCCTCTTCCTACTCAGGGTGACTCTGGGGGACCCCTTGTGTGTGAAGGACAGCTCCAGGGCCTCGTGTCCTGGGGGATGGAGCGCTGCGCCCTGGCTGGCTACCCAGGGGTCTACACCAACCTGTGCAAGTACCAAAGCTGGATCCAGAGAACAATGCGGGGTCAAGGACCATAGGGTCACTGTTCATCCGTTGGGTTGGCCCTGTGTGTGTCCCCAGCCCTCCTCCCTCGGGCCCGGGGCTTTGGCCCTGCATCCTCACCCTCACTCCCAACTCCGCCCCCTTTCCCAGAGCAGTTGTTCAGGTTTTCCCTCCCTACCCCCACAGTGGCCCTGACGTTGCGCAGGACCCCTTGGGCACAGCAGGGAGGAGCCCAAGCACTATCCTCACATCGTACCCATAAGAAGACAATTCTCAAAACTCTTCCTGTCTCTCAAAACCAAGCAAGGAGCAATAAAAGCCGTACAACCCCTAACTCCACTCCTCTTTTCACTTGTTTCCCCAGAAAGCCTTGTGCACAGTGACCCCGGGTGTGGCTCCCAGGGCCCAGCGGCCCCCTCTGTCCATGCCAGGAGCCCTGCAGTCGGGCCTGGATCAGGGCTGCCCCTCTGAGCCTCCTCTCCTCCAGGCAAGGAGATGCTCTGTTTCCCAGGAAACTGTGCAAATGTAGCCCCACCTGTCCCAGAGCGGCCTCAGGTGAGGGCAGCTGAGCTCATCCCCTCCCGACGCCAAGGCCCAGGCAGCCTTCTCACTTATTCCTTTATTTTCACCCCCCATTCCCAGTTCCCCTCCCACAGCCAGGAGACACCAATGGGCTTCATTCTGCGCATGCTGGGAAAGCATGCAGGTCTATGGAGTTGTTTCCACGGCGCATAGACCCGTTGTGTTAGGAATCTCATTCTCATTTCTGCTTTCACGGCATGTTCCACACAGGGATCGGTCTATTTATTGAGAACCTCCAGATGTGGCCCTAGGAGCTGGAGGAAGAGCTGTGAACAAGTCATTCAGAATCCCTGCCCTCAATGATCCTGGATTCTAGCCAGGAGCAGTGGTACGTGCCTATAATCCCAACACTCTGGGAAGCTGAGACAGGAGGATCTCAAGTGGAATAGTCAGGTCAAGTGGAATGTCTAGTTTTAGTCTTTTGAGGACTCTCCATAGTGATTTCAAAAGTGGCTGTACCAGTTTATATTCCCACCAATTATAGGAGGGTTTTCCCCACAGCCTTGCCAGCACGTTTTATTATTTGATATCTTGATGCACCAGCTATTCCCCCTCCAGGTATCTTCCCAAGAGTTAAAGACATCGCCTTGCAGTGATCCGTGCATGCCCATGTTTACTGTTGTTTTTTTTTTTGTTTGTTTTTCGTTTTTCTTCCAGTACCAGGAATCGAACTCATGACCTTGCACTTGCCAGGCAGGCGCTTTGCCACTGAGCTAAATCCCCAGTCCCCATGCCCACATTTATAGCAGCACAACTCATAACAGCAAAATCTTGAACATGACCTATATGCCCATTGATAGATGAGTGGGTAAAGAAAATGTGGTGTTTATACACCACAGAGCACTACTCCACAATGCAAAAGGATAGACTTGAGTCTTTTGTAGGGAAATGAACGCACCTTGAGACCATAATGTTAAGTGAAATAAATCAAGCACATAAGCTTTCATATCAGACGGTTTCTCTTCTATGAGAAACTCAAGTTTTAAATAAAGAACATAATAAAAGACAGATAATAGGAACTAGGAGATCGATCTTTCTCAGATGGGAAGGGGAGCAAGAGATGGAGGGAGGAGAGAGGAAGGAGACAAAAGCAGTTAAAGACGTGCTGTGTACATGCCCGAACTCCACACAGGGAACATTAACATCATGTACTGCATATGTGCTAATAAAAAATTAAGTGAAATATTTGACAGAAGGAAGATCACAAGTTTGAGCTCAACCTGGGAAACCTAGCAACTCAGCAAGACACTGTGTCAAAATACAAAATAAAATAGTCTAGGGGTGTAGCTCAGTAAGAAAGCCCTGGTTTCAACGTCCAGTACCACACACGTGCAAGCACACGCATACAAAGAGAAAGAAAAGATTCAGTATTCTATAGGGGGAAACAGAAAAGTAAACAAATCCAAAAACAAAATTTAGAAGTAAAGCAGAGTCCCCGTGAGTGAAAAGGTCATTGAATGCGGGCTGCGCGGTACACCAGGGCCAGCTCACAAAAGACCTCCTGGCAAATTTTCAGGTGTTTAAGAGCCACTTGCTAGAAATACAGTCACTATTAAAAACTAAATTCCATTAACTTATGATTAAATACTATAACAATATAGTCAATAAGTACATCCATAGTGCGTTCAAGGCCAGCCTGGGCTATACAGTGAAACCTGGTCTCAAACAAATGAACCAACCAACAAACGAGTTGGAAGGCACTGCAGATGCACCTCAGCTTCATTTCCTGGACAGCCACTGTTAGACCCTTACCAGAGCAACCCCGGACGCCTCTGCCAGAGGATGAGGACCCACGGTTTCTACGTCTGTCCCTGACTTCTGTACTTGGACACCACAGAGTTTGGATGTCGTAGGAGGTTGAATAGCCTCATATCCTGTGGGGGACTCCTTGGTACTGGAGCCCTTAGGTAGCA
The DNA here is from genome assembly GCF_000276665.1 of Chinchilla lanigera. Taxonomy (NCBI): domain Eukaryota; kingdom Metazoa; phylum Chordata; class Mammalia; order Rodentia; family Chinchillidae; genus Chinchilla; species Chinchilla lanigera. The sequence continues at coordinate 1,415,052 of NW_004955558.1, forward strand.
GTCTGGGCCCCGTGTCACTATAGCAGCCCAAAAGCTTCCCACTGCCCTCCAGCTTCTGGTAGGCACACTGTCACTTGTCAGGTGCCACATATGGGTGACATCATGTAGTATTTCTTCCTGTGTCTGGCTTATTCCACTTAATATGATGGCCTCCAGGGCTGTCCATGCTCAACTTTTTTTTTTTTGAGAGATGATTGTTCAGGGTTTTTTTTGCCTATTTTTTCAGTGGGGTTATTTGATTTCTTGCAATTAAATTGATTTCCTTATACTCTATACTTTGAGTATAACTTCTTTCGTAGTATATGCAAATACTTCCTCCCATTCTGTAGGTTATCTTTCACTTTGCTAGTTGTTTCCCTTGCTGCACAGAAGCAATTGTCACTAATGGAAAGATATCCCCCTTTTCTCTCCCTCTTCTTGCTGTCCTCCTCATCCTCCTCTTTGTTTTCCTCTTCCTTCTCCTCCTCCACCTTCTTTTTGAGATAAGATCTCACCAAGTCTCTAATGGCTTAGGCTGGCCTCCAAATTGCAGTCCTCCTGCCTCAGCCACCCAGAGTGCTGGGACTCCAGGCGTGCACCACCCAGCCTGGCTCTTTCCTAAGGCTGAGTAACATTCCACCACACACCTCTATCATCCTTTGTCCATCCACCCTCCATCAGATGCTTAGATTGTGTCCTACCTTGACTATCCTGACTAACGCAGCAACGAACATGGGAGTGCAGATATCTCTTGAAGATACCGATTTGTTTCCTTTGGATACATACGGAGAGGTGGGACTGTTGAATTATGTAGTAGTTCTATTTTTAATTTACTGAAGAACCTCCTTAGTGCTTTCCACAATGACTATATTTACACTCCTGCCAACAGTGCACAATGGATCCCTTTTCTCCGCACCCTTCCCCACACTTGTCCTCTTGTCCTTTTCACACCAGTCATCCTAACAGTGTGAGGTGATAGCTCACTATGGTTTTAATTTACATTTACCTGATGATTGCTAAGTGATACTGAGCTCTTTTTTTTGTTTTTTGTTTTTGTTTTTTTTTAGTACTGGGAATATAGAACCTCATGTACATGAAGCAAGTGCTCTACCACTCTGCTACTCCTCCAGCCCTATTTATTTTTATTTTGAGACAGGGCCTTGCTAAGTTGCCCAGGTTAGGCTCAAACCTGCGATCCTCCTGGCCCAACCTCCCAAGGACCTGGAATTAAAGACATGCACTGTGGTTCCCAGCTCCTGGGCACCTTTTCATGTACCTCTTAGTCATTTGTTTGTTTGTTTGTTTGTTTGTTTTGACACAAGGTCTCACTGTATAGTTCAGGTTGGCCTTGAGCTCAGTCTGTTGTTCAAAGTGGCCTCAAATTCACAGTGATCCTCCTGCCTCAGCCTCCTGAGTGCTGGGATGACAGGTGTGCAGCACCATGCTCAACATTTTTTTTTTTTTTTGAGAAATGATTGTTCAGGGTTTTTTTGCCCATTTTTTCAGTGGTGTTATTTGATTTCTTGCAATTGAATTGAGTTCCTTATACTATATACTTTGAGTATAACTCCTTTTCAAGCATATGCAAATACTTCCTCCCATTCTGTAGGTTATCTTTCACTTTGCTGGTTGTTTCCCTTGCTGCACAGAAGCTTTTCCAGTGTGATAAAATCCTATGTGTCTACTTTTTGCTTGTATTGCCTGAGCTTTTGAAGTCATATCCAAAAAATCAGAGTCCACCCCAATGTCAAGAAACTTTGTTCTGCTGGTTGTACAGATTCAGGTCTTATGCTTAAGTCCTTGATGAATTTAGAGGTGATTTTTTTTTAATAGGGTGTGAGGAAAGGTTTCAAGTGCATTGTTCTCCATGTGGATATCCAGTTTTCTTCACAGCATTTGTTGGAGATTATCCTTTTCTCTGTTGTACGTTTGTGGCATCTTTGTAGAAGATCACTTGACTAAAAGTGCATGACCTTATTTCTAGACTGTTCTGCTTATCAACCTACATGTTTCACACTGTTTTGATTACCATAGTTGTGCGGTATATTTTAAAATTGGGCACTGTGATGCTTCTAGCTTTGTTCTTCTTGCTCAAGATTGCTGTGGCTATTCAAAGTGTGTGTGTGTGTGTGTGTGTGTGTTTCCATGGACATTTTAGGATTATTCTTTCTATTTCTGTGAAAAATGCTATTGAAACTTAGATAGGAATTGCACTGGATTTGTAAAGCACTCTGCTTACTATGGACATCTTAACGGTGTTATGTCTTGAAGTCCATGAACACAGGATACCTTTCCATTTATTTGTGCCATCTTCAATTTCTTTCATCAGTGTTTTAGCTGGGCATGGTAGTGCACAACTATAATCCCAGCCCTCTGGGTGGCTGAGGCAGGAGGATCACAAGTTCAAGCCAACTTGTGGACAACTTAGATACTTAGCAAGACCTTATCTTAAAATAAAAATTTAAATACAGGTGGGGGATATACCTCAGTGTGAAGGCCCTTGATTCAATCCCAAAAGAAGTTCACCAAAATAAAGTTCCATAATTTTGTGTACAATTTTTTACCTATTTGGTTAAATTTCCTCCTAGGTATTTTATTATTTCTAGTGCTATTACAAGTGAATTTTTTGCTTATTTTCTTTCTGATACCTTGCTGTTAGTGTATAGAAACACAGTTGATTTTTGCACACTGATTTTGTATCCTGCAACTTTACTGAGTTCATTTACTAGTTCTCATGAATTTTTTGGTGCACTCTTCAGGATTTTCTATACGTTAGATCATGTGAAGAGCCAGGCATGGTGGGGAAAGCCCATAATCTCAGAATGTGGGAGGCTGAGTCAGGAGGATTGCAAGTTTGAGGCCAGCGGAGACCGTCTCACTTCTTTATTTCCCATTTGGATGTCTTTTATTACTTCTCCTGCTTAATAATTTCTCTGCCCAGGGCTTCTACTGTGTTGAGCAGAAGCAGTGAGAGTGAGCATCTTCTCCTAGAGGAAAAGCTTTGAACTGTTCACCATGGAGTATGTTAGCTATGGGCTTGCCAGAGATGCCCTTTATTTTTTATGCCAAGATACACTCCTTGTGCACCTAACGTATTAAGAGTCCCTATTATGAAAGAATGTTGTATTTTGTCAGGTGGTTTCTCTGCATTTATTGAAATGATCATAATTTCTTTATCCTTCATTCTCTTGACATGATGTATCCCAGTGATTTGTCTATATTGAGCAATGCTTATTCCCCCGGGATAAATCCCACTTGATTGGGAGATATGATTTTTTTCTCTGTCTTTTTCTTTTTGTTTTTTTTTGTTTGTTTGTTTTGTTTTGAAAAAGGGTCTGGTTTTGTAGTTCAGACTGGCCTTCAATTCACTGTGTAGCCCAGGCTGGCCTTGAACTTGCAGTGATCCTCCTACCTCAGCTTCCTGAGTGCTGAGATTATAAGCACGCACCACCATACCTGGCTGATCCTTTTAACATGCTGTTGAACCCAGTTTTTTGGTATTTTGTTGAGGATTGTGCATGCGCATTTATCAAGGACATTGGCTGACAATTTTCTAGCCTTATGTTGTCCATGTCTGGGTTTGTGGAACTCGCACCCTCTTTGTCCAAGACACCACAGTGTGACTGTCACAAGTGGCAGCCATACAGGCCCTGTAGGGAAAGGGGACAAAAGAAGGTCCTATATGGGTACCTCTGGCCCCTGAAGAGATGATGCAGCCCAAATCGAGTATGGTAGAGCATGCCTATAATCACAGCACTCTGGAAGGCTGAGGCAAGAAGATCCCACATTTAAGCCCAGCCTGGACAACTTAGAAATTCAGCAACACTCTTTCTCAAGATAAAAAAAAATTTGAAAGATGTGAGGATGTACCTCCGTGCAAAAGCCTCAGTACAGCTCATGCTGTAACTATCTGCTTGCACCCTTCTATAAAGCTAAATAAATGTAGTTGTTTCTATTAAAGATTAATCCAATTTCTACCTCAACAACCCAGCTAGGATGGTTGAGTACCATCTTTTATAATTTTTTACCAGTACCCATCTGCAGTACATATTGATTGCATTCCTCATGGGGAGCTGGTGCGTGTACATAACCCATTCCTTTCACATTTTTAACATTTCTGAAATTGGAGGGCATCTCACAACTAACTGAGCACTGTAGTCTTTACATCATTCCTTGGCATCGTGCCACGATTAAACTGGCAGCTCTTTTTTCTTTCTCAGTGGTGTACAAAATAACAGCTCAAATACAATCAACAGCATTTTATACAGTCAGTGGATCAAGGTGCAAAGGAAGTTATATGTTTAGAATACATTAAATAGGTGGTCAGATTTCATCAAGTGCTCTTTTAGTGATCGACCTGCACTGCTATTTGCCCACCTAGTTTATTGCTTCTGACTGGCACAGAGTCCTGTAGATGTGTGCTGTCTGATATGGCAGCCGTGTGATGTCCAATACGGTAGCCACTAGGTCAACCCTGTGTGGCCATCAAGTATTGATTAAAATTAGCTAAAATAGGTTACACTTTAAAACTCCATTCCTTAGTGCTTCTGTATGTCAGGTGCTCGCTAATTACATGTGCCTCATGGTGGCCATGTTGGACAATGAGATGCAGAAGGTGTGCATCGTCTCTGAAAGTTCTGCCGAGTGGTACTACACTAGGTTATTCCTTTCCCTCTCTCAGTGTTGTCCAGAGAGCAGCATCATGGGACTTGCCTGGAGAGTATTAGAAAAAAAAGAGTCTTGGACCCAGACCAACCGAGTCAAAATCCACATTATCACCAGATCCCCAGAAGACTCTATGCACATTCAAGTTTGAGAAGCATAGGGTACATCCACCCTGCTGAATGACCGGGTAGGTGCCTCCCAGTGGTAGGCACCTAGGTTCCCTCATTACTGACGCAACAGTGCAGTGAATTCTTCTTCATGTACCACTTATGCACCTGCAAAAGACTCTGGAATACTCACACGGAAAGAGACCACTGAACCAAAGGCCTGTCTGTAATCCATTTCACCAAATACTGTTGAATATTTGTCTAGAAGAGCTCCTTTGTCTGTACTTCCCTCATTCATTCAGCATTTGTCAACTTCTCTTGTGTGCGCAAGACATTATTCTGGAATCAAAATGGTGAATCATTTCTGCCCCCTCCAGGAGCTCACCTTCTAGAGAGAAGGGAGACAAGAAACAAACAAATAAGCACAACATAAAGTATGAGAAATGAGAGTAAGTTCCACAGAGAAAAAGTAAAATGGAGGGTAGAGAACGTCAGAGGAGAACTGCAATTTTATGTTGGGTAGTTATGCAACCCAGCAGGCCTGGGTTGTCCAAACCCCACACATTACAAAGAAAGGTTTGGCCTTTACTTGGATTCTGGAAGATAAACTCTAAGTCTTTGAGATACCCTGCCTGATAGCCATGCTTTTGTATAGTTGGAGGCCTTTGGCCATGCCAAAATGTGACTTAATTGTGAGGAAGAAGGGATGTGTATTAATTTGGTTTTGGAGGATCTAGAGTCATTTAGGTGGGCAGCGAAGCCTACATGACCAGGTCCCAAGAACAATCCTGGGCACTAAGGCTTAGGAGCGTTCCCCTAAAGATGGGGTGGCAGTACTCTAAAGATACACATTGTTGCTGGGAGATGGAAGGCCTGCCCCCACAACTCCACCAGGATGAGACAGTTGAAAGATCACACCCGGTCTCTCCTAGACTTGGTTCATACACCTTTTTTCTTTTGCTAATTTTCATCTGTATCCTTTCATTGTAATAACCCAAAACTATGAGTATAGCAGTGTTTTGGAGTTTTGTGAGTCCTTCCAGTGAACCCTTGAACCTGTTCTGGGGGCCCCGGACTACACAGACAGGAAAGTCTTGATTGGGAAGACAACAAGAACAAAAGGAGCCATGCAGATGCTGAGGAAAGACAGAGGAAGGTATGAGTGCGCCAAGATGAAAATGCGCCTGGCCTAAGACAGAGCAGAGGAGAGAGGAGATGATGGCTTTCCATAGGGGAGCCTGGTGACCCAGGACCTTCTACCACCAAAGGAAACAAGACTTTCATTCTGTGCTGTGGAAACCACGGTAGGGTGGTAAGGAGAAGACAGATCTGCTATGACTTACGTCTTAAAAGGTCACTCTGGCTGCTGTGTTAGTTCAGGCAGATGGCGATCCAGATAGGAAACTTGGAATAACCCGCCTGAGGTGGAAGGGTAGCTGGACAGGAACAGAGGGACAGGAATGAAAGACAGTGAAAAATGGTCAGACCGGTTTTATTTTGGAGGCAGAGCTGAACAGCGTTTGCAACAAAATGGATGTGAGCTATAAGAAAAGGAATTTAAGGTTCTGGGAGATAGCTCATTGGCACAGCACCTGCCTGGAAAGTGCAAGGTACTGAGTTCAATTCCCAATACCAGAAAAAGAAAATCAAGAAAAGGAATTTAAGAGGAAAACCAAGGTTTTGGCCAAGCAATTAAAGGATGGTGTGACCACCTACTAGAAGACAAAGACCATAAGCAAAGCACATCAAAAGGTGAAAGGGGTGGAAAACAGGAGTTTGGTATGAACATCGAGATGTTGAATAGGCAGTTGGATGTTAAATTGAAAGTTCAAGAGCAAAGTCTGGCCAGAGATATTAAATATGGGAATCGTCAGCATGGAGATGGTATTTAAAGGCACGGGACCAATGAGATCACCAAGGGAGGGAGGGAGTGTAGACAGAAGAGAGAAGGGGTCTGAGGACTAAGCCCTGAGGTGCTCCACCACGTAGAAACTGGAGAGATGAGGAGAAACTAGCTCCAGACATATATGAGGAGCAGCCGGTGAGTTATGAGGAAAACCAGGAGACTGTATTGTCCCAGAAGACAGGAAAGAAACTCTGAGAAGGAACAAGGAGTAATCCACTTCTCAAATGCTGCTGCTATCAAGTAAAACAGACTATGAGGAGCCAGTCCTTGGAGTGGGCGACATGGAGCCCCCCCGGTGCCCTTCGCAGGGGTATGGTTGGTGGAGCCATAGAACACAGGGAAGATGGGAGGACAGGAGATGCAGGTGGGGAGACCAGCCCATGCAGGAAGTGGGCCACGAGTGGAAGGAGAACATGCAGGTCCAAAGAAAATAATGTGGCTGTTTTAATTATTGTTCTTTGAATGAAAGCTGGGAGACATTGCAGCATGGTAGGATGCTAATGGGAGAGGGGAAAGGAAACAATCGATGATACTGGTGACAGGAAGCTGTTGGCTGGACGTCCTTGAGAGGTCAAAGGGATGGGCAGTGGCCGAACAGGAGGGGTCCGTCTTGTTGGCAGGCACAGATTTCATCTAGGGAGATGAGAGAGGAGGAAGAGGGCGTGGGCACAGATGCTGCTGGGTGGTAAACTGACCTTTCTCATTTTTGCTGCTCTGATGGGTAAAAAGTGGGTTGTCACTGCTGCATAAGGGGACACAACTAACCCGGCTCTGAAGAAGAATCTGTGAGTGTCCATGGGGAGCCTGGTTTCCACCTGGTTGTCACAGCCTTCCTGCCGCTGTGTGTGTGCTTTGGTCTCCACCTGCACCCTCCCTGTCCTCTCCCACCCGCCCTGTCTTCCTGTCTCTGTGTCCTTCCCCCTCTGTGTTTTTCTAGTCTCCCCCTCCGTTCATGTTTACAATGGGGGGGCCCTCCTCGGGCCTGGGTGTGGGGCCAACTTTCCCGTCCCAGCCTGCACTTCCAACCGGAACTTCCAGTTTCTGCTTAACAAAGAATCCCATTTCGAAGCCAAGCTAGGGTGGGGCCCGGAACCTTGGCTGCCTCCCTCTCCAATTTGGCTCATTTAACAAGCACATTTGTGGGCCTTGGTCCACGCATGCCAGGCTCTCTCTAAGCATCTCCAGACATCAGTTCCTTTACCCCTTCTCTGTGAGTTGGGTGCCAGGGATAATGCCACTTTAGAGATGGGGACAGTGAGGCTCAGAGCGACCACCGCACCTGAGGTCGGGCACTCCAGCTCCAGAGTCTGAGCTCTGAACCGTTCACAACACCGCTGCCTTTTCTAGTCCTTTCTTCTTCTTTCTCCAGCCCTGCTCTCGGTCAACCTCAATGTATGGGAGAGGATACTTGGATGCGGTCCAGTTCGTGTGTGACTTTCAGCCGTGGGCTCCTTGCTGCCTGGTTAATCAAGTGAGGGGGTGGAAGGCACCCTGACCTCATGCCAGCACGAGCCACCCAACCAGACTCTCGCCAACTGTATCCCCTAACATCAACACTGACCTGGCACTCACCCCTCAGCAAATGCTAGAACCAGCCACCCCAGCAGGGCCCAGCCCTTCCCAAGTGAGAAAGCATTTCTGAAAGCACGGGTTCGGGCCACAAGAGGGCACAGGCACTCTGAATTCCCACACAAGCCCATCACCTCACTTCACCCTGCTTCTCCCTCCTGCCCCCTCCCCCACCTGCACCCAGCTCCACTCAAAGGGATGAGCTCAGCTCCAGCTCTGGGCTCTGCCCTGTGAGGTGGTGGGAGCCCAGGTCGGGGAAAGACGACAGCTTCTGTCACCTTGAGAGGAAGCCAGCCCCTCCCCCAAGGCCCTCCCAACACTCAGCCCCCTGTCCCGTCCTTGTTACAACATCCAGGCACATCCCAACCCCAACCGAGTCTGTCTCACCATCGCTCCGTTCTACGCCTCGTCCTGTCTCCAAACCCAGCCCAGGCAGAACAGGACCCCATCAGTGACCTTGCCTCCATGTCTGCCAACCACAACCCCACCCTCTCCCCAAGTCAACTCCATTGCCATCTCGAACCCTGCACCCACCCACCCACATCCAGCGTCCACCCTCCCCTCCTCGCCGCTCGCTGCGTTCCCTGTGCCAACCCACTGCAACCCTAGCCACAGCCTGCCCTCAATCCCTATGCAAACCAAGCTTCTCCTGGTGAAAGACTGAGGTAGGCCCAGCAGAAGTCGTCAAAGGAAAATGGCGGTGGGGGGAGGCTCTGATTTTCTGGAGTCTCTACTTCTTTACTTACTGTTTTTGAGCTAATCAACAACTTTCAAATTACAGATAGTTGATAGCAACGCAAATAAGTCCCGTGCAATACCACCCAGGTGAATTTTGTCTCATGGAAGGACCCTTACTCGTCCTCTCCCTGTACATAATAAACCACTTTGACACGTCTCTGTAAATTCATTTCAGTATTCCTGGTTACCTACCTGTGCGTTGCTTCTTGTAACATCTTACTGGTAAGCATGTGTGAACGAGCTTTGACACATTCATTTTGTAGATATTGGAGACTCACAGGTAGACCCATTGCAAAAAGTATCTTTTAGCACTAGATTTGATCCCTGCCTGCAGAGCCCAGCCCGCCAGTGCGGCCCTCACCAGCTTCCATGTGAACTCAGGCCTCATCCCCCTCTGCCCCTTGTTCTCGTGATAACATCACTCGCTGTCTCTTTCCAGATTTCATCTGGTCCCCATCTGTGGCTTTCTTCCAAATTCTGACCCCACCTCTGTTCCTCTTAATCCTTAACCCTACCCCCTGCACTTTCCGGGATTAAGTGGGAGCCCCACCCAGCCGCAGATCCAGAAGCGTCTACTCATCCCCCAAACACCACCCTTTCCTCCTTCCTCTTTCCAGCCTCCGCCACCCCAGCCCTGAAGTCCTCCAACTGCTCAGCCCATGGACTCTCTCATCCCATCTGACTCTGTTCCTAAAGGCCTGTGTGTCCTTTATCGGTGTCTCACCCAGGGGGAGCCCAATCCACAGTCCGCAAGAATAAGGCCAGCAGACCTTCTCTTCACCACAGACCTAGTTCCCTTCTTGGCCTGAAGGCTGGGGTTGGTGGTGGCATAAATGTGGGCATCTCTGGGAATTTCAGAAGCAAAATGGCTGGAGGTAGCTTAGGAATTGGACCCTGCATGCTCCCTCCAGGAGCTCCTGTATATAGAGTATGCACACTTCAGAGGAGGAGGGAGGACATAGAATGGAAATGAGTTGAAGTTAGAGCTGGCCAAGGGGTTTGGGAAAGAAATGGGTTTTCCCCTTCCCCTCGGTTGGGTCCTCATGCCCGGAAAGTTCAACGTGGGTTCAACTTGGGCTTGGGCGGGGCCAGATCTGGGTCCCTGCACCTCCTCGCAGCTCCGCCCCGCGCGGAGGGCCAGCCCTGACTGGGGGGTGCTTGTCAACAGCCTGCTGAGCCACTGGGGGTGGAGAGGGGGAGCCAGCCACCGGGAAATGCTGAGCTCGCTGGGGGAGGGCATTGAGGGGTTAAAAGCCATGGGTCGAGGCTGAAGTTGTAAGCAGCTGGCTGCTGAAGTTGTGCGCCAGGACCCCTCACTCAGGTAGGGTCGCTGGGCGGGGCGGGGGTGTTGGAGGAGCAGGGGGGAGAGTGGAGGGGGTAAGGAGAGGAGGGGGGACAGGGAGGGGCAAAGGGAGGACAGGGGATCCCCAAGGCGCGAGAGGCACAGGAAGAGAGACCTGCAGAGATGGAGGAGGATGAAGCTCGCAGACTGATACGAAATTGAGGGGAGACCCAGGGTCCTCAGAGAGGGGCAATGGGGTCGGAACTGGAGAATATAGGACAGCTCGGAAGTGGAGCATGCACGGTGAACCCCTTTCCTGGAGAGCAGAAAAGGAGGGCTCGGCCTCCTTGGGCTAGGGCAGCCAGCAGGGGCCTGGGGATGCATGCTGGGACCTCTCCCCGAGAATGGAGTTGAGGGAGGGGCCGATTCTAGGGTCAGGGCATTCTACATGAAATCAGCATAAGTGGAGGGGAGGCGGAAGACTGGACCCCACAGGAGCAGCGAATTTCAGACATGCGGGTTCTGGGGTCACGGCCAACACCCCTCACCTTCTCCCAGGTCCTGCCCACCCTGTCCCCAGCCCCGGAGCAGCCATGTGGTCCCTGGCCGCTGCCATCGCCTGCCTGACCGTGGCCCTGTCAGGAGGTAGGTATGCATGGGGGCGGAGGCGCGGTGGCCACACAAGACAGTGGTGGGAAGGGTCAGGCCAGGCGAGGGGGTGTGGGACCCCGAGCTCCGCCCCCCACCTACTCTGCCCCGACAGCCCAGGCGCTTCCTCCTGTCCCTGCGTGACCTGGTTTCCCGCTTAGGGTCAGCCTAGTGACCCCAGGTCCTTCGCCTCTGACCCCAAGGCTGGCGAGCTGTAAGGTGCCCCCTCCTTGGGTCCAGCCACACCCGTACAGCATCCCCTCCCCAGCCCCACCTTCCCCGGGGCCAGGGGCGCAGAGGAACGCAAGGGCTGATGACTTTCGAACCAGTGACTTAGCTTCCTTGGGCCTACAAAGTCTTCTTCTATAAAATGGGACCGACTTCTGCGTGATTACCGCTAAGGGCCGCTGTGCTTGGGGACGCGGGGACATGGAAGTTGGACCTTAGGGTTCCATTCTAGGACCTTCTCAGTTGCCCTTCTCTTAATTCTGGGGGCGGCCCCACCCAAGATTTGTCCCCAAAGAGCCCTCTTTTCTTCACCACGAAGCCCTCCTCGCTGGGCTTTGCAGGCAAGTTCTGTGGAAACCCCATTCGTGCAGCATTCGTTCATTCATTCCGTAATCAGCTGCCGAGTGCCTGGTGCTGCACTGGGTACTATACACACAGAGACACAGTCCCTGCCCTCAGCACCCAGCGCCTATCTAGGAAGGGTGCACACATTATTCAAACAATTACTCAAATAATTAGCTAACAATTAATTACCACCAGGAGGTAAGATGAGGGCTTGAGGGGCCGCACCAAGAGCTGAGATGCAATGGCGATGCCCAGTCTGAAGAGCTCCCAAGGACTTTGCTCTTAAGCTGGGGGCTGGGGGAGGGGTTCTGCAGGTTCCTGGCTCCCAGACCTTCCTCACCTGTGGGTGGAGTGGCTTCCCTCCCTTGGTGACACTCCCAGGACTCACTCATGCTCCTTCTGAGTGCCACACCCCAGGATTAGGAGCCCCACATGCTACATCTTGTGGGATCCTCAACAGCGCTGAGGTAGGTCCACTCTAACCCAGTTTCAGGCTGGAAAGCCCAAGCCCCATGGTCCTGCCCTGCAGATGTGGGCCCTGCTGAATCAGGACCATAATCCAGGTTGTGCACCCTGTCCAGTTCCTGGACTTACAGATCTGCAAACTGTGTTCATAACTTTTGACTTAATGAGCTTCCTAAACTCAGGTCTTTTTTTTTTTAAACTGAAACAAAAGCACATTAAAGAGTGAAGCCAGCCAGGCACGGTGGCGCAGACCTGTAATCCTAACCCTCTGTGAGGCTGAGGCAGAAGGATCATAAATTCAAACCCAGACCAGGCAGCTTAGCAGGTTAGCGAGATCCTGTCTCAAAGTACAAACAGAAACAAAAGGACTGGGGATGCAGCTGCTCAGTGGGAAGACCCTGGGTTCAATCAGCAGTACTGCAAAAATTCAAGTGTTTTTTTTTGTTGTTTGTTTGTTTTTTTTTTTCCGGTACCAGGAATCAAACTCATGACCTTGTGCTTGCCAGGCAGGTGCTGTGCCGCTGAGCTAAATCCCCAGCCCCTACTACTGCAAAAATTAAATAAAAGATGATAGGTGCTGAGATAGACAGATAGGTAAATAGATAGATGGGTAGATAGTAGGTAGGTAGATAGATAGATAGATAGATAGATAGATAGATAGATAGAATAGTAGGTAGGTAGATAGGTAGGTAGATAGATGATAGATAGTAGGTAGATAGATAGGAAGATAGATAGATGATAGATAAATAGATCATAGGTAGGTAGATAGATGATAG
>NW_004955558.1:1427859-1430439 GCF_000276665.1 Chinchilla lanigera
GTAGATAGATAGGAAGATAGATAGATGATAGATAAATAGATCATAGGTAGGTAGATAGATGATAGATAGTAGGTAGATAGATAGGAAGATAGATAATAGGTAGTAGGTAGATAGATAGAAAGATAGATAGATGATAAATGATAGGTAGATAGATAGATGATAAATAGTAGGTAGATAGATGATAGATAGATACATAGATAGATAGATAGGTAGATAGATAGATAGATAGATAGATAGATAGATAGATAGATAGATAGATAGATAGGGGAATGGCTGTACAATGCCAACGAAACAATGTGTTGAGTTGAGTGACCTGCAATTGTGGACAGTGACACCTTTGGCCTGTAAAGCAGCCACTCGAGATGGTTCGACTTTGTAAATGCCAGGTTGCTCGCTGAGGGCTTCTGCTTCCTCCTGCTTCCTCCTGCTTTCAAACATGCGCTCAGTGAGGATCAGAGAGGACAGAGCTCAAGGATGATGGGCATCACCATGAGACGATTCCACTCGAGACTGGACAGCGGTTCAGTTTCTGAGTTCCCAATTCAGGCTCACTTACACCTCATCTCTGTCCCACCTAAAATGATCACCCGTCCCTATCCCATGACCTCTGCTCCTAATTTTAAAAGCTATGGGGCCAGTTGCAATATTCAGCTGTGGGCGGGGGACTTCCCAGGGGAGAAGGGACCTCTAATAGCAGCTAATCACTAGTAAGGACTTTGCTCTTGCAGAGAGCCGGTCCGGTGCCACCTTCTGCAGTGTAGGTTTGGGAAGAAGGGTCTCACTGAGTCCTGAGACCACTCCGCACACGATGAGCTGGACCCTCAGCCCTCTGCACCCAAAGTTCTCACATCGCAGGTTCAGCCACCTGTGGGCCAGAAATATTCAGAAGGATGTTGCATCTGTATTGAACTTGCGGATTTTTCTTGTCTGATTTCCTAAACAATATAGTAGAACAGTTATTTGTATCATATTTTGCATTTTATTAAGTATTATAAGTCATCTAGAGATGATGTAACCTACAGGGGAGGGTTGTGTGGGTGATATGTAAGTACTTCACTTACATATTGTGTATCAGGAACTCGAGCATCTCTGGATTTTGGCATCTGGGCCAGAACCAGTTCCCCATGCGTACTGAGGGACAAGTATAAACTTCTTATTTGACAACTGGGAAAATTGAGGCTGCTAACTTGTACAAGGCTGTGCAGTAAGAAAACAGCCAATGCAGGACTTGATTTTCAGTCCTACTGCTATGCTGGCAATGCCAAGTATAATGCCTGGCACACACATGGTTCATTGAGCACCTACTATGTGCCAGGCACTGGGTTAGGTCCTAGGGATATGGCTCTGAGTTAAGTAAGGTGCCCATTGTTTTGAGCCTACAGTCAAAGTGGGGAGATTTTTTTAAAGGGGATCAAAGAATAGTGATCACTGTTCTGATGAAAGTCAGTTGGGGGTGTCACAAAGTGCACCTGGGATCCAGGGATGGGGGCGACACAGACCAGGTGATGAAGAAGGGGCAACATCTGAGCTGAGCTCTCAGAGTCAAGGAGGACCCAGACGTGACTCTGTGTTCTGGGTGCCATGCAGTAGAACCCCCCCCCATGTCTCTGTCTGCACTGCCAGGTGGGGTAACCTCTGGGCACCCAGGACACTTGAACCTTTGAAATGTGGCTGGTATCACTGAAGGACAGAGTTTTCAACTTATTAATAGTACTTTAGTTAACTTAAATCTAAAGAGCCACCTGTGGCTAGTGACTACCCTACAGAACAGCAGTGAGCCAGAAGACCAAGGGCCTGGTGTGTTTGAGGAGCAGGTGCATGAGGCTGCAACAGACTGAGCCAGAGGAGGAGGTAGACAGAGGCTCCCAGATGATGCAGTGTTCTTCAAACTTCAGAAAAGCTTCTAGGTTTTATTTCAAAGGAAGCCAAGCCTGGCAAAGACGTTGTCTAACCATATGGTTTGAAGATTCCTTAAGCTGCTTTGAGAAGCCTGGATCGAAGGGAGGTAAAAGTGAAAGCATTTAGGTTGCTGTTGCAATCATTCGAATCATTCAGACTGGGAAAGGAAGGACATGGGCCAAGATGGTGGCAGGGAGCTGGAGATAACTGGATACAGAGCAGCTAAAGCCAACAGGAGTTGTTGGTGGTGAGTGAATTGGGAAGAGGGAAAGGAACAATTATTCCTTACTTAACACCAAGGTGAAAAGACTGAAAGGAGTAGTTTGGGTTGAGTAAAATCAAATTAGGGACCGATGATTTGAAAATATATGAAAGGCATTCATGTTGACAGGGTTTAAGTTTCCAGCTGGCAAAAAGAATTCTGGACTGGGAATGAGAATTTGGGAGTGGTTGGCCTTTGAGTGCTATTTAGAGCCATAGAGGCACCAGTAAACATGGATGGATGGATGAATGAATGGATGGATGGGTGGATGGATGGATGGATGGGTGGATGGATGGATGGATGAATGGATGGATAAATGGATGAATGGATGGATGGATGGATAAATGGATGAATGGATGGATGGATGGATAGATGGATGGATAAATGGATAAATAGATGGATGGATGGATGGATAAATG
>NW_004955558.1:1430539-1490570 GCF_000276665.1 Chinchilla lanigera
AATGGATGAATGGATGGATGGATGGATAGATGGATGGATAAATGGATAAATAGATGGATGGATGGATGGATAAATGGATGAATGGATGGATGGATAAATGGATGGATAGATGGATGGATGGATGCATGGATGGATGGATGGATAAATAGATAAATAGATAGATGGATAGATAAATGGATGGATGGATGGATAAATGGATGGATGGATAGATGGATGGATGCATGCATGCATGCATGGATGGATGGATAGGTGGATGGATAAATGGATAAATAGATGGATGGATGGATAAATGGATGGATGGATGGATGGATAAATGGATGGATAGATGGATGGATGGATGCATGGATGCATGGATGGATGGATGGATGGATGGATGGATGGATGGATAAATGGATAAATAGTTAGATAGATGGATAAATGGATGGATGGATGGATAAATGGATGGATAGATGGATGCATGCATGCATACATGAATGGACGGATGGATGGATGGATGGATAAATAGATGGATGGATGGATAAATGGATGGACAGATGGATGCATGGATGGATGGATGGATGGATGGATGGATGGATGGATGGATGGATGGATGGAAGCTGCCAGGTGAATACATAGGTCTGTCTCACTTCCACTTACTGAAGTCCATTTTCACGATGAAGTGATAGAGAAAATGCAGGAGGAAAAAAGTCACCTTCTTCCTATCACGAAGGTCCTCATTCTGTGAACCCTTCTCACAGTCTGCATTGCAGAGTTTGGCACTTCTATAGGAAAGAAAAAATTGTTTCCCCTGACTCCTCTCCACTGGATAGAAAATGGCAGCTCCCAGGGGCCACCAAATGCATCATCAGCTCCTTGTCATGCAGACCCATGGTGTGACCCTTTCTCCAAGCACAGAGACTACAATGCTAGCCTCCTCCCCATCCTGGACCCAGTTCTGTAACAGTGTCTCTTCTTCCCCAGGCATCTCTCGGGACTACCCCAAGATTCTGAATGGCACCAATGGGACCAGTGGCTTTCTACCTGGTGGCTACACCTGCCTCCCCCACTCCCAGCCCTGGCAAGCGGCCCTGCTGGTGAGAGGGCTGCTCCTCTGTGGGGGAGTCCTGGTCCACCCGAAATGGGTCCTCACTGCCGCACACTGCATGAAAGAGTACGTGGGATCTGGGAGCATGGGGTCGGGACGAATGGGCTGGGCACAGGGGGTGGGATTGGACCTAAGGAGGAGGCTGGAGTTAGGCCTGGGTTTGGGCGTGGGGTTAAGAATGAGGTTTGGGTGGATATATGGGGAACATAGGAACAGAGTCAAAGAAGATTTGACGGGATTGGAGTTGAGGATGGGAAGAGAGACGTGCCTGGAGACGAGGCCTGTGGGATGGGGAAGGGTTAGGCTGGGTTGAGGAAGAGGCGGGCTGGATGAAACGGAGACAGGCTTATCCTTCCCCTAACCATCTCCTTCCTGCCCCACAGCGGGTACACAGTTCACCTAGGCAAGCATGTCCTGGGGCGCGTGGAGACCCACGAGCAGGTGAGGGAGGTGATCCACTCTATCCCCCACCCCGCATACCAGGTCAGCCCCACCCACCTGAACCATGACAACGACATCATGCTTCTGGAGCTGGAGACCCCGGTCCAGCTGACAGGCTACGTCCGCACCCTGCCCCTATCCCGCAGTGACTGCCTGCCCCCCGGTACCTGCTGTCGGGTGTCGGGCTGGGGCACCACCACCAGCCCGCAGGGTATGTGATGAGCTCACGCTGGTGCCTGAGGTCTCTTACAGAGGGGTAGTGAAGTGGGAGGAAAGGGTGGAGGAGGATCCCGTTATAGACAAAGACATAAACATATGTAAAGGGACACGGATCCCGTACATAACTACACACACGTTCATGAATATATAAAATATAAATATATTATCTAATGTCTATTGATAGTAATGCATGTAAATATGTTATGTAAATTGTCTTATATAAGATGATTATATAATATATAATGTTTATAATATATAAAGTATAATATAAATATATAATTTTAATACATGTAAACTATAAATATATATTACAAAATAACTTAATATGTTAATAAGTGTATATTTAGTAACGTAATAGACATGAATAAGTATATCCTTCGTTTAAATTTTGCATGCATGATACCATAGCAACAAGGGCCCTTTGCAACTCCGTAGCAACCCCGTCTCTCCCCGTCTCTCTGCTTGTCTCTGCCCGCCACGCCCCCTCCCCTCTGACCCTCTCCATGTCTCCCACACCTCCTCCTCCTGCCCTTCCCCACTCCAGTTCCTACCTCTCACCATCAGTGTCCCTGTTTCTTCCAGCTCTGCCTCCCCACCTTTCTCGCTCCGCCGCTGGCTCCCTCGCTCCTCGTTGACCCCCCAGCCCCTGCCCGGCCCTTCCCACCTCCCCTCCCTTCTTTTCCCCCATCTCCATATTTCTGACTCTTCCCTCGCTTTCCCCGGTTCCGTGTCCCATCTCTTCCCTCTCCTCCTTGTTGCTGTTTTATCTCTGCACCTCCACCCCACACCCTACCAAGGGCAGCCGTCCTCAGACCTGTCTCTCCTCCCCAGTGAGTTACCCCAAAACCCTGCAGTGCGCGAACATCCCGCTACGCTCAGATGCGGAGTGCCGTGGGGTCTACCCAGGGAAGATCACTACCAACATGCTGTGCGCCGGCACCAAAGAGGGTGGGAAAGACTCCTGTGAGGTGAGACCGGACGTTGCGGGCTTTCTTGGCCAGGACAGGAAGCCAGAGTGGCAGTGGGGCAGCTTTGGGGGCAAAGGATTTGCTCCCAGTCTTGAGGGGAGCTAATCTGTAAGGGGGGCTGTCCTCTTGCACAAGGGTGTGAAGACCAAAGAGCGAGTTCTCAGGGATGGCAAACTGAGTTCATCTTGAGCTTCGGCTTTGACCAGGCGGCTGCCCACATCTCTGTGTTGAGATGCCTGGAAGTTGGATTCTTCCACTTGCAAGTGATAGAAACCCGACTCCAGTCGTCATAAGTAAAACACAGCAACAAAAACCCTGGCTTCTGTTATTGAAAATCCAGAGGTGATGGTTTCAGGTGCAGAGGGATCCAGGTGTACAGGTCGTGTTTTAGGAACTCTTTCTCTTTTTAACTCCGTTTTTCCCTCTGTTTGGGCTTCATTCTCAACCAGGAACTGCTCAGGGCTTGCCCTCTGTCCTGTAAGCAATGCTCCTGGGAAGAGAGAATATCTGTTCTCTAAGAGTTTACACAAATGTCCGGGGTGTGAGTCTCTCCAGGCTGATCCGAGTCGTGCATATTAAACCACCACTCTGGCCCCAGCTGTGGGACTCTCTAAGACCCGTGGTGGACACTGGGACTGTGGGAGCCACAGCGGGGGGCCAAGTGCATGGACTGAGAGGAGCAGGGGTAGTTTGCCAAATGGAAAATTCAGGAGACCGTTTACTAAAGTAAAGGAAATTATGCTCCAAACACAGCGAGCAACCTACATCCAACAGAGAAGGCTTCTGAATTTTGGTTTGGTAGGAAAGAGCATGATCTCGAGCGAGGGTCGGTCGTGTGCTGCGGGCTGGACGGGCTGGACGAGCACTGCCTACAGGGGCAGGGAGGAGCGAAGAGCGTGTGTATTGCGCACGCAGCCTGCATGCAGTGTGTGAACTCCATCGCTAGATGGCACAAGGGAGCCATCAAGTCAGAAAGGACCAGCTGGCGGGGAGCTGTGGGGTGCAAGCTGGGGTTTGCTTCCCGGGGAACAAGCTGGGTGTAAGTTGAAACCACTTTAAGGGAAACCAATAGAGACGAGGCTGTCAGCCCCCCCGCCCCCGACCTCTGTATCCAGGCTTGCTGTTCTGTTCTATTTCTCTCTGCGGTTCATCTGATGTTGCTCGCCCACTCTGTTACCCTCTCACGCTGCCTCGGCGTCCGGCTCTCCGACTCTGCCTGTCTGCGCATGTCTCTCTCCATCTCCCACTCTCTCCCCGCGTCTCCGCCTTTATTTAGCCCCAACAAAGACCCCATCTCTCTCTCCCCCGCTCAGGGTGACTCCGGCGGCCCACTGGTCTGCAACAACACGCTGCACGGCATTATCTCCTGGGGAGACTTCCCATGCGGACAGCCCAACCGGCCCGGCGTCTACACGCGAGTCTCTCGATACGTCCCGTGGATCCATGAGACCATCAAAAACCATAAAGCCCAGGAGAAGAAATGGACGAAGGGTGCCCAATAAAAGCTGGGTTCATTCACCGACTTTCCACTCCCACCACGCCCTCCTCCCTTCGCTCAGCTGTTCTCTGTCCCTCCCCGAAGTGTCCCACTGGGACCGCAATACACGATCTCCGCATGTTCAGCCCTAGCCACATTCTATGTTTCAAAAGCACTCAATCGCCAGCACTCCCCAGGGTTGCAATCGAAAGCCCCCAATTATCTGTGTCCCGACCCAGACAGTATCCCAGGCTCCCCAGCCACCCTCTACGGCCACCACAAACCCAGATGGACACCTGCATGTTCTGCCTTTGGCCACAACCTCAACTCCTTCCATCAGCCCTTCTCAAGCACCTTCTCTCTGCTGGTTTTGTCTTTTGATGGCACTGGAGATTGAACCCAGGGCCTTGTGCTTGGTAGGCACATGCTCTAGCACTGAGCCGCAGCCCCCAGAGATATTCCGGTCTGAACAGACCTTCCTGGATGACGTCCAAAAGCACTCTAAATACTGATTCGTGCCAGTGTCCTGGGTCCCGCTATGTCTAGCATTCGTGAAAGTTTTAGACTCCCATGATATTTCATCCCGAAAATCTCTTGCGCCCAGAATGTTCTTCCCAACAGCATCCTGCACCCCTCTGTGGGATTTATCACAGCGAGCGCTGGATCTTCTGAATGGTTCACTCTCCCACTGTCCTCAGCCCCGTAGATCGCTCGATCCCACCCACCTCCCACACTCCCTCTCTCCGAGTCCCAGTCCCACTCACCGTCGCTGTCATTCTAGTCTACACTAACAGAGTTTAGTATCCCAAGGGGCCTCAGTGTTGGATTACAACCACTGAGCTACACCCCAAAAATAACACCCACCCAATATTCTGTCCTGTGTCACAGTCTTATATCTCCCCCACGAACATCCTTGTTCAGTATTTCTTGCTATTATATCTTTGCCCTTCAACCCAAACATACTGGCTGAGTGCATGGCTACTGGAGTCTCTGCTGAATTAAGCCCTTGCTTTGAACAAGTCTTTGCTCCCTCGTCTGTAAAATGGGCTCACAATTTTCCCTCATAGCATTGTTACAAAGATGAACATTGAGTGCTCACTACCATTATTTTCCTGGTTCTCTGTAAAATACTACACGCAGATGTGGCTAACAAACGCTCAGATTTGCCGAATGTTCAAGAAGATGTCACGCCTTTATTTTTCTCAGTCCACATGTGTTCAAGCTGACGGTGCATGGCACTTCCCTGGACGCTTATTTACCTAGCAAATGTTGGTCGCTGACATTGCTCAGGCACTCTAGTAGACACGGGCAACGTGCAGTGAATTAAACAGGCAAAAATGTCTGTCCCTGTAGAGCTGATTTCGTTTTGGAGAGAAATTGTGAAAACAAAGAATAAAGAGATAGGTTGTCAGGCGGCGACAGGAGCTGTGACGGGCCACTCCTTGACAGGGCCACTCATCTGGTGTCATCGTTGGCAGAGTTACTCTTTTTGCCCTTCCCCTCCCTAATCCTCTTGCAAGGCTGAGGTCCCCTCCCTTTTTTGCCCAACATTATAAATTCTAGAGAGGAGCCCCACCTAAATGGTGAAGATGTTAATTGCTAAATCTGTCTTTGGGCTGACAGGAGGCAGAACATCTGATGGCCTTTGCCATGCCCCTCCTTAGTCTCTAGCTCTGAATGCTTGGCTCCTGTGTCCATCTGGGAACTGCGGGTGGGTGAGGTCTGTTGCCATGTTTCAGAGAAGAAGAAAAAAGAGGCATGTGTCACGGCGACAAAGACCCCACTTGGCGCACGGCCTTCCGGACCGCTCCTCTTCCCTGTCTACAAAAGCCCTTTGTGCTCCTGCTCCACCCCCCAGGTGGAGCTTTGAGGAATAGCTTCTCCATGTTCGTCAGGGCTGACTTTGCACAAAGCTGATTTCATTCCACCAACTCTCGTCTCCAGGATACTGGCCCTCGGGCTGTGGGCAGCCTGGGCTTATTCTGGTAACAAAGTCACAAAGGAAAGAAAACAAAGAAAAAAGAAAAGAGGAAAAAAAAGAAAGAAGGGAAGGCAGGAAGGCAGGAAGGGAAGAAGGGAGGGAGGGAGGAAGGAAGGAAGGAAAGAAAGAAAGAAAAAGAGAAGGAAATGAAGGAATAATGAAGGAGAGAAACGAAGGAAGAAAGGAAGGAAGGAAGGTAGGAAGAGAGAGAAAGCCAGCAGGGAGAGGGAGCAGGAATAAACAATAGGAACATTGGGCTGGGAGAAGGAGAGCAGCAATGTTATTTTAAATAGAATGCTCACAAAGAGGGCTACAGAGAATATTTAAAGAAAGGAGCTAGCCTGGCAGGCATGGTGGCACATGCCTGTAATCCCAGCATTTGGGAGGCTGAGGCAGGAGGATCATTGCAAGTTGCCTGGGCTACAAAGCGAGCTCAAGGCCAACCTGAACAGCATAGCGAGACCCTGTCTCAAAAAGCCAAAAAAAACCAAAAAAACAAAAAAAAGAAAGAGCCAGGTACATGTTAGCATATCAGCGTCCCAAGCAGCCAGTATAACAAGTGCAAAGGCCCTGGGGCAGGAGCCTGTTTGGTGTGTCTGAAGATCAAGGAAGAGGCCGGTGTGGCTGCAGCTGTGTGAGCAGGGAGGAGGGAGTGGAGCCAGCTGTGATCTGATCTGCTCACCAGGAAGGGTTGGACCTGCCGCTTACTAGGATGGGAAAAACAGGTTTGGGGGAAAGATTAGTAGTTTTCAAACTGAAAATCAACTTGGGGAATTTGCAGAAAATAAAAGCACAAACGAATGAACCATCACGCAGAGCGTGACAGTTGCTATGTGATGTGGTAATACTAAGCACACTCATCTCCTTGGAGGGTATAAACAAGGTTTTCTGTCAAAGGTCCAGGCGGAGGCAGTGTCCGTGATGCTCACTGCTTAGAGGCCAATCACTGGGGGCCAAGAGTTGGCGGAAGGAATCAGGTTTACCCAAGGGCTGGTGTCGAGGAAAATGCAGAGAGCGACATCTCCAAAGCTCCGTCCTGGGGTTCTTTGGGCCACACAGTTCGATGAGATAGTGGGCGGGAAGGTTACGTGCTGAGCAGGGTCTTCCTCATATAGGCTTGTATCTCCTTTCTCCTGGACTTGGGTCCTGTATTTTCTTAAAACAGACAGATGGCTTTTCTGCAAATTAGACCTCACAGCAGTGTGCATGCTCTGTATTAGTTCACACACAAATCCAAAGGCTGAGGAGAGGCGTTACAGAAGTCACGGATGTTCTGGGTCCTGGCACTCTACAGAAAGATTGTTTACCAGTGAACGTGGTAGGTTGGCTTCTCTGCAGCATGCAGAATGCTGGTAAAAGGAGGGAGCGTGGTAGCAGTTGCAGAAGGCTCAGGGAGGACAAAGGGAGCGGGAGAGACAGTAACTCCAGCAAGGACTTCCCCCGAAGGAGCAGCCCTGGCGCAGTCAGGGAGGCCTTCTCAGAGGAAGCGGCCTGTGACTAAGGTAAAGAAGCCAGTACTGTAAAGCAGGGAGTAAACATCTCTGAAACAGAGACACGGGGCAAGTCCTGGAGTTTAGCCTGTTGCGTGATCTGAGGGAACAGGGAGCGAGGATGGGGTGCCTGGGTCGGGAGTGTGGGACGGTAAAGTACAAGGCCGGGGCACAGCAAGGCGGTGGGGGAGGTGGGCATGACCTGCCAGCAGAAGAGACTTGGTAACCACGGGCACAGAGCGGCAGCTCGCGGGATCAGGCTGGGCCCTGCATCCGGCACCCATCTTCTGATATGAGAACACGCACAGAACCTGGCACCTCACGTCCGTCTTTTCACATGGGGAGAAGCTGAGCCGAGCACCTGATGCCAGTCCTCTAGCAAGAGCTCGAGTGGGACCGCCTGGATCGGCTGTCAAAGGGGACACGAAATCGACCGCCAATTTTCCCTCTCGCATGGTCCATTCAGCTCACAGGACGAACTTTCTCTTGTTCCTTCACGGCAGTTTCCTCCACAAGCCTTTCTTTTGTTCTTCTTCTCCTGTTCCTCTTCTCTGTGCCCTAGAATAAACCGTAATCTTTCACCTTCACCAACTGTCCTGAGCAATTCATTGGACGGCACAGTGAGAACCTGGGAAGTACTGGGAAATCTTGCTGGTCCCGACTCCTCCTGGTCACAATACTGTGATACATTGCATCTTCGCCCGTGGTTCCTAACTCACAGCTTCAGGAACCCTGCTTCCTCCTGTAGAGCGGTAAGCGCCTCTTCACTAACGTTTGGCCCTTTGTCCTGGCTCCGGAAACAGCCCCAGAACAGTTTCGCAGCATGAAGGTAAAAATCAGTCTTTTTCTTTCACAAGCCCTTGCCAACACCTCTGAATGTATGTTCTTCTTTCTTTATATATTTTAGCAGCACCAGGGATTGAATACAGAGCTTGTGTGCTAAGCTACATTCTCAGCTCTTTTCTTATTTTTGTTTTTATTTTTTATTTTTTTAGCCAGCATCTCCCTAAGACTCTAAATTACCCTGGCTATATTCAAACTTGTGATCCTCCTGCCTCAGCCTTCCAGACAGCTGGGATTACAAGTGTGTGCTACCACACCTGGCTCTGAATGTATATTAACAAAGTGAATTTTTTTTTTTTTTTTTTTTTGAAAGTCCCTAGAAAACCCGATGGGGAGGGCTGGCTGCCAGGGGAGCCAAGGACCTGCCCAGAGGGAGGACTGAGACTGCATGGAGCAGAGGGGCTGAGGGTGAAGGTGGCCCCCGGTGACCAATGGTTTGATCAATCATGCCCAAATGATGAATTTCAATAAAACTCCAAACAGCTGAGTGCAGAGAGCTTGCACGTAGCTGGGCGCAGGGAGGTGCCCAGGAAGGTGACTAGGAACACAGCCCTGTGCTGGAAGTAGATGGCCCTGAGCTCGGGGCCCTTCAAGATCTCACCCAGTGTCTCCTGGCTGCTTATCTGTGACTATCCTTTAAAGTGCCGTTTCAGCTCGTTTCCCCGAGGCCTTGAGCCACTCTAGCAAATTAACCAGACCTAAGAAGCGAGGGGGCGATGGGAACCCTGCGGTATGGCCAGTTGGTCAGAAGGACGGGGAAGCAGGCTGGGGCCTGTGACTGGCAGCTGCGTCAGAGGCGAGTAGGGACACTCGGGGACTGAGCCCTCACCACGCGGACCCTGACGCTATTTCCAGGTAGCAGACACTGCCTAGGAGCGAAGACTCCCAGCCCACATCTCCTGCAGAATTAACAGCTTCCCGGCTGGTGAGGAGAAATGTCCACAACCTTTGGGGCCGTAGGCGAAGTCTTCCGTGTCGGTGGTTGTTGAGCAGAATGGGGCACAAACCTAGTCTGGTTTTCCCTGCAGTCAACAGAATGAGGGGCGGGACAAACGCGAAGAGCGTTTTCAGGCTGTGCTAAGAGGCCCTGGACAGTGAGGAGCTGCGCTCGCCAAGGTATCGCACTGGCTCCCGGGTGAGGGGTGCAGATGCGGAAGTGGGGGTGCGAGGCTGGGAGACGACCCGGAGCCCGCTGCAGTCCTCAGGTGGCCAGGGGAGGGCCTGGGGCGGAGCACGTGAAGAGCTGCGTGTAGAGTAGAGAAGTTTCGCGATAACATCGAAGAAACGAGATGATACAATGGACTCTCGTTATTTACAGCAGTTCCGTTCTATTTTATTGTATTTTTTAATTTTTTTGGTACTGGGAATTGAACTGAGGACCTGCGCTTGCCAGGCAGGCGCTTGTGCCGCTGAGCTGTATCCCCGGCCCCAGTTCCGTTCTATGCTGTCACCCTGAATGCTGAGTTAGCAAACACGGACCCATTCCTTGCTCCCGTGGGGAAATGCAGTTTAGGTTTCCGCCCGCCGCAGTGTTTTTATCAACTAATCAAATACACGCTGCATGAGTGTTTTTGTTGAAAAATACCTTACTTAACAGATACCGTTAAACTTCAGAGCCGAACGCACCGTAGCTCAGTGTGAACAAAGCTCATCTAGCGTGTGTATTTCTCTGCTGGGCAAATCGCAGTTTCTCTTTTCTCTACTTTTGTATGTGCTTGGAATACATAATAAATGCACTCAGCCTGGGGGCGTAGTGCACACTCACACCAAAGCTTGACCCTTTTGGGTTCCCCTTCCCTCCCAGCCCTTCTATCTCCTCCCTCCCCAGACAGAACTACAGCACTGGGCTGGGGCCACACGTTCAACAGTCAGATTGCTCCTCCGAAAAGCACAAACGTGTGGAAACCTTAGTATCAAAGAGACAAGGTGAAGGGCACACGTTTACAGGACAATGCCTGAGATGAGAAGGCCCACAAAACCCCCAAGATTATCAGTTCAGGAGTAACCTTCACTTGCATGGAGTTGGTATATTTGAAAATAGAATTAATGAATAATAAGCATCAGCTGTCTATGCCGGTGGGTGTGTAGACTGGTGAGAACACAGTGGAAATCAGTGTGGAGATTTCTTACAAAACTAGGATTAGAGGTCTCACTTAACCCAGCTATTCCCCTTCTGGGTATTTTCCCAGAAGAATGAAAAACATCATACCACACCACGTGCACCCATGTTTATGGCAGCACAATTTGTCATAGTTAAATCTTGGAAACAACCCAAATGCCCATCAACTGAGGAATGGATAAAAAAAGATGTGGTATTTTTATACAATGGAGTATTACTCAGCTATAAAAAAGATAAACTCGAGGCTTTTGTAGGTAAATGGATGCAACTAGAGACCATACTCATAAATGAAATAAACCAGACCCACACATGTAAACATCATATTGTCTCCCTAGTGTAATAACCTGAAAGAGTAAATGAAACCCAAAAGGTGCAATAGATATTGTGAAAGGGAAAGAAACTGCTCAAAGGGAAGGAACAACTGGGATGAGGAAAAGGAGAAAAAGAAAGAAGGAAGGATAGGAATAGATAGATAAATAGATAGATGGATAGATGATATAGATAGTTGGAATAATTGTACTGCTGGTGTCTATGGCTTATTGAAAGGAACAGTCAATGCTTAAATTTTTTTGACCAATTTTCCATGCTTATATCTGGTAATCTGAACAACTCATTTGAAGACAACAATCTGCAATATAACAACCACTGGTGAATTCCTACCATCTTGTTTAATGAAGCTCTGTATCATTTCTAATTTTTTTTATTATTTTTTATTCTCTTTAATGGTTTGATTAATCTTGCATTCTTACATCTGGTAATCTGAGCAACTTCAGTGAAGAAAACAATATGCAATATAACAACCACTGTTGTTATATCCTTTTGTTTTGAAAACTTGTATCTATCCTTTTGTTTTGAAAACTTGTATCATTTTTATTGTTTTTGTCTATGTTGTTGTTTTGTTATTTTTTATTCTCTTTAAAATAAAAAAAGGAATCAGCTGTCTACCTTGGGGTGAAGTGAGAGTCAAGGATGAGTACTCCATCATCTCTGGGTTTTATGGGGGAAGACTGCCATCCTAGCCCCTGGTGCCCTCCTGTTCTGCATCCTCTGATTCAACCAATCCTGAGTTTAAAATAATTGGAAAGAAGATCATTGGTCCTGAACACAGACAGACCACTTTCTTATTTTTCCTGGTAGGAAACACCTGTATAAAACCTGTTATAGATGTGGATATAGTTCAGTAGTAGACTGCATGGTACACAGGGCCCTGGGTTTGATCTCCAACACCAAAGCAACACACGATATAACACCTATTTACATAGATTAACACTGCATCAGTATTTGTAAGTTATTGAGGGGTGTTTAAAGTACACTGTGGACATGCATAGCTATACCATTCTATAGAAAGGACTGCAGCACGTAGAGATCTTGGTACCTGCCAGGGTCCTGAACCAACCCCTTGGATAGAGAAGGATGACTACTTTAGCCACCCTCAAAA
The DNA here is from genome assembly GCF_000276665.1 of Chinchilla lanigera. Classification (NCBI taxonomy): domain Eukaryota; kingdom Metazoa; phylum Chordata; class Mammalia; order Rodentia; family Chinchillidae; genus Chinchilla; species Chinchilla lanigera. The sequence continues at coordinate 1,442,600 of NW_004955558.1, forward strand.
GTGTGGGGCTGGAAAGATCTGGTTTTACCACTTTATCTTTTGGGATCCTCAATTCCATCCTGTCTACTAACAGGACTTACTGCTTAGGGCCGTCAGGAAGACTGCGTGCGAGATTGCTGTTTAAAAGCTCTCCACACAGATACTTCTGCTTCCGGGGCACTCTATGGGGAAGCACACGACAGAGTAGGGAGAAAACGCAGGTTCTGGCAGGCAGACTGGGTCCGACCCCAGCTCTGTCACTCGCTGAGTTGTGGCACCTTTGAGTTGCTTGCTGTTTGGGACCTGGCTTCTCTGTCACTCTGGTGGGTGTAAGACAGGTGCTCAACACCACATGGTTTCAACACCTAGAAGCAAAAGGCTGGGCTGCAAAGTGAGTGGGAGATAATGGTAGAGGCCACTTTTGTGACTGAGGGATGAGTTTTTAATGTCAGAAGGACTAAACTCAAGGCAAAGAACCATTCAATTTGATTATACCAAAGGTAAGCATTTGTAGTGGACTAAGTACTCCATGGATGGAGTGAATTGATGGGGACAGCCTAGTTAGAAGATATTTGCAATCTATTATGATATTGATCTGGGGTTGCTGTCTTGAATATTTAAGGAAATCCTACAAATAAGTGATAAAAATGAGGAAAGGGTAAGAACAGGAGATTCGTAGAGAAAGAAATTCCCCAAACACTCATGAAAAACGCTCAGAGTCATTGGTGAGCTAAGAACTGCAAGTACAAATGGTGTGTCATTTTGTATTCATTAGATGGATATTCTAAAACTCTGAAAGTTAAATAACCCCAGGTATTAGCAGGGATGCAGAACCCAGGAATCCCCACGCCCAGCAAGCATGACCAGATCAGCGCTGTTACTTGGGAAAGTCATGGATCACTCCTTGGTTGAGCTAGGTATAGACAATCTCCAATTTGCAATGGTTCAAGTTAGAATTTTTCATTCTTATAATGGTGCAAAAGTGATACAAACTCAGAATTTCCCAGTCTAGCAGTCAGCATTGAGATCTTCTTTCATGACGCTGGACAGCTCCTAGTCAGCCCTGGGATCAGGAGGGGAAATGACATCCTGCAGTGTGCTGTGCTGCGGAGCTATGATACTTGGTGTGATCGGTGGGATTGGTATGCTAAGCACATTCTCCACATATCAACTTAGGATGGGTCTATCAGGGGTAACCCCACTATGAACTGAGCATCTATGCATGTTCGCCCTTGAACCCAGGAGCCTGGCTGTCCACCGAGGGGCCATGGTTATACAGGTCCCGAAGGGGAAGTAGGAAGTGACTATTGCAGTCTTTGTAGCTGTGGGGGAAATCAGAGGAGATCTGCACTCTCGTTCATGGGAGAAGGTCTGTTGTCTCCACCATGGATGGTGTCATGGTTAAAAGAACAAACTAGACGTGCACCGGCCAACATGAATCCAAGTGTAGGGTTTGGTGCTATACACTACAATGGGGGAAGAACAGAGCACTAGCACTGCTGGTGGCAATGCAACATGGTCCAACCTCTGCAAGAAAACATCCGGCAACTTCTTATATAGTTAAACACGCATCTGTCATATGATCCAGCAATTTCACTCCTGGGTGTTTACCCAAGAGAAATGAAAACATATGTCCACACAATGCTCTATCTGTACATAAGTGTTCATAGCCGCATTATTTGTAATCGCCAGAAACTGGAAGCCACCCAGATGTCCAACAAGTGATGAAAGGATAAACAAGTTGTGGAAGAGCCACGCAATGGAATACTGCTCGGCAGCAGGAAAGAATGAACTATGGACAGATACGGCAGAAACAAGGGTGAATCTGAAACGTCTTGTGCTGGTAAAAGATGTGACACATTTAAGTGAAGCTCAAAGCAAAGCCATTCTGGCAGAATGTAGATCAGTGGTTGTCTAAGACCAGGCAGGGCAGGGGGCTTGTGCAAAGGGGGCACAAGGCAGTGAAGGGACAGGGAGGGGGCAGGGGGAATTGTCCGTATCTTGATACAAAGGTAGTTATGTGATTACATCCAATTTCCAGGACTCACTAAAGTGAACAGTTACAATGGGTAAAACAATGTACTAAAATAAAAAACAAAAAGCATAGTTTGAGTGAAAAAAATAAGAAAGGAAGAGCTATGTACCATAATACTATTGTAAAAAAATAAAATATATGTACACAAAAACACAATACAACTTCTAGAAATGTCTCAAGTTCGTCTTTCTTTGTGGCTGAGTAGTACTCCACTGAATGCACCTTGAGACCATACTCTTAAGTGGAATAAGTCAAACACACGTGTAAATGTCTTATTGTTTCTCTGCTGTGAGAAACCAAAAGTGTAAATCAGGACCAAAATGTATACTAGGTATTATTAAACAGGAAGAAAATGCTCAAATGGGAAGGGGAACTAGGGAAGGGTGAGGGGAATAGGAAGGAAGGAAAAAGAAAAAATATGAAAAGAAGGAAAATATGGAAGCAAAGCTTTTGTAGATAAGGAGGGGAAGAGGGGTTGAAGGGAGGGTAGGGAATGTGGGGAAAAGAATTAAGATATATCAAGTATAGGCACAAACTTCTTATGATACATGTGATCGTTACGTATATACAAAATGTACCAATTAGCTTAAGTAAAAAAAAAACAAAAACAAAAACAAAAAAACCACCACAACCTCTCTGGCTGTGCAGTACAAAATAAAATAGATCTACAATGTCATGCATGTACTAAATGCCTCTGAATTATTCACCTTAAATGGTTCATCATCTATAAGAAGTTCACAGCACTAAAAAAAAAAATTGCAACAATAAATGCAATATCAAAAGATACACAATAACAAAGATAAGAGCAAAGGATAACAAAAAGCAAAGAACACACAATGACAATAGCAAATAAGAACAACAGCAAATGAAAAGCAAACAAGACACATTAAGAAAAACAACAGTGAAAAAGATACAGTGATCAAGACAATGTCAGAAGAAAACAGGGATAAAGGGGAATAAAATGAGGAAAGCAATGGTCCTACTCTACCAGTAATGATACTGTACCACCAATTCATTTGCCTGTCTCTGCCTGAGGATCAAGAGCTAGGTCTTTTTTTTTTTTTTATTTTTTAGGTTTTTCTCCGGTACCAGGAACCGAACTCACGACCTTGCGCTTGCCAGGCAGGCGCTTTTGCCGCTGAGCTAAATCCCCAGCCCCAAGAGCTAGATCTTGAAGTAATACTAATAGCAGTAGTTTAGTAGTAGTACTTGGTGGCACAGGTGGTTAAACCCAGGGCCTTGCACATGCTAAGCTCTTTACCACTAAGCTCTCTCCAGGCCTATTTAATTTGTATTTTGGGACAGGGTCTCACTAAATTGTCCGGGCTGGCCTCAAACTCCCAATCCTCCTGCCTCAACCTCCTGACAAATAGCTGGTATTACAAGCATGCGCCACCACACCTGGTTTGATGAACATTTTTAAGTTAAAAAAATAACACCAGCTCTAGAGAGCTTTGGGGAGGATTACCTGGATTACTGTGTGGACATCCCCGAGAACGCCTTGTGCAGAGTGCATGCATAATAAGTGGTAGCTGTCAGCGTTATTGTTAGGGAGCTACGTGCGCCTGTTATTGACATAATTGGGATGATGCTATGTCTCCAAGGTCCCAGCGCCACAGCCAGTTGGCTTGAGTGACAGCTGGAGATTTGAGAGAGTAGGAGGCAGCCGCCCAAAGCCTTCCTGCGGAACAGAAAATAATGACACAGCTGAGCTGGGGATTCTGACTACCAACACCTTAATTGAGGAAAGCTGGCCGGGAGGTGAGGCTCCTTGGCTTCCTCCCTCCTCCCTTCCTGGGACTTCACAGCTGCCTGCCCTCCTCTTCCTGTTTTGGCCCAGGGGACTTACCATAACAATGGGAGCCTGTGTGGGGAAGGAATCCGGAGAGCAGGTGGCAAGGACTGGGCCTCCCAGAGGGGCTTTGTCTACGGGGCGGCCGCTCCACGGTCCAGGCATGTACAGGATGCCTTTGTACCTCTTTCTCCCAGGGAGCCATGCAGGTGAAATGCCGTCCTCCCCATTTTACAGAAGTATGGATCTAGACTGAGGAAGGTGGGGAGTGATTTTACCCCACCCGGGCTGAGGGGAGACACGTTTCTGAACATCCCCTGGACGTCATCTCAACCAGTAACCCACTGGGAGGCTTGTGCGAGGGACTTGGTTGGACCTCTCAGGCTAAAAGGGACAAAAGGCCGTGCTTCGCTGGGGTGGGGGCACACACCTGTAACCCCAGCGTTCTGGGATGCCGGGGCAGAAGGGTTGCAAGTTCGAACACAGCCTGGGCAACTTAGCAACTTAAGACCCTGTCTCAAAATGTAAAGTTTTGACAAGAGCTGGGGATGTAGCTCAGTGGAAAGACACTGCATTCAGCTCCCAGTATCACCGCCCCCACAAAAAAAGTCTCATGTTTCCATTCTAAGAGGTCAAGCGGTCAGGTGAGAAAAGCCGACAGCTCATAGGAGCCTGCAAGAGCCAAGCACCCCAGGTGAGGCTTTGTAGAGGGGAACGCTGCGAGGTCTAGAAGGGCCATGCGACCTTTCTGCCTGCCTGGAACAGGTTTAGATACAGAAATTGACACCACTCCCCAAAGGGGTGCCCCATCTCTGGGCCAACCATACAACTGTCCCTACGTGACAACCAAGACCCCCAGGGTCCTCTTCCCCTTGCTGGGTGCAGCTCACTGGCCCTGCCGTGGGTGGTGGGCTCAGCAGGTCACGGTCGCTTGTGTGGAAGGACAGTACAATGTTGTGAGCTGAGGACACACTCACACTCCTAAACGAGTTGGCCTCTATCACAACACAGACCCTAATGCTCAGAGCTGGGGGGACAGGGCAGCCACAGGGTCCACATGGCCCCTAATCTAACCCTGATGTAAGCCCAGTGTCTTCAAATCCAAGAACGCTGTCACTGAGTGGGGGTTCTGATCATGTAACACTGACCTGCGGCTCTCTGGGGGAAAGAAAAGAAAGTATAAAACATGCACAGTGAATGAAGAAGCTACAGCTACCGCGTGTATCCAACAACACAATTTCAGATAGGAGGAAGGAGTTCAAGGAGTCAGGTGCTTAGCATGGGACTGTAGTTCACAACAGCGCATTGTACACCCCGAAACAGCCGAGAGCAGACATCGAGTTCTCTCACCACAAAAAAATGACAAGTATGTGAAGTAATGTGTATGGTGATCAGCTTGAGGTAGCCGTCCACAATGCATGTGTGTTTCAAAACATCGCGGAGTGCACCGTAAGTATGCACAATTTTTATTTGCTATTCACAAATTTTAAAAAATAGAACAAAAACTGGATATGGAGAGGGAGCAAGAGAGAGAGAGAGTGCTAAAACGGACCCACAGTTGAGCCTAGTTGAAAATTCAAACTTTTCTAAAAGAATTTGTAGAACAGGCCCGCCGTGCTGGGGCACACCTGTGATCCCAGAACACTGGGAGGCTGAGCCAGCAGGGCAAGATTGAGCGCCGCTTGAGCAAGGTAGTGATTTAGCAAGACTCTATCTCAAAATAAAAAATTTCAAAGGGGCTGAGGATGTTGCTCAATGCAAAGGCCCTCGGTTCAATCTCCGACACCACACACAAAAATTTCAAGGTTGAGCCCGGTACGGTGGTGCACATCAGTAATCCCAGCACTCTGGAGAGCTGGGTAGGAGGATCACAAACTCAAACCCTGCCTGGCCAACTTAGTCTCTGCCTCAAAAAAAAAAAAAATTTAAAAGGGCTAGGAACGTAGCTCAGCATGAAGGCCCTGGGTTCAGTCCCTAAATACACACACACACGCACACACACACACACACTCAAGATTTTCTACTATTTCTGAATTAACTACAGGTCAAATCTTAAGTAATAACAACCTTAAGCAATAGTGAGGATCAAGTTACACTTCTACCTGGGGATGGATCCTACCAAATCCAGACTAGGTGTCCCTGTACTCTTAAGAGAGTTACTGAACATACAGCAGTGGGTAAATATCACTATCAGAACCACTGTCCTGGGGCCGGGGATATAGCTCAGTGGCATAAGCACCTGCCTGGCAAGCGCAGGGTTATGAGTTCGATCCCCGGGACAGCAAAAAAGAAAAGAACCACTGTCCTACCTAAGTCCCCCGCAGTGCCCACGTCCCAAACATCCTCTGGGGGGATGGACACTCTGCCCCAGTGACAAGCACATGAAAATTACACCACACCTTTGCACTTACTCTTGCTGAACGTGGTAGGGTCATCAGCTTTCCCCGACCCTGAAGGCTCTAATCTGGGTCAATATAACTAAGAACAGGGCTTTGAAGGACTAAAGCCCACTCAACTCCTACCTGGGAGACGGGTGACACCCCCGCTGCTTCTCCATTTACCAGCCCTGTCCAGTCTGCTCCAAACCCTCAGCAGCATGGAAGGCGCTGCGTGGTGGGTGGTAGCCCTGGCTTGCAGCTGCCGATGCGTTCCTTCCTGTCCCTGTTGCAGCAGCCACAGCTGCGGTCAGCCTTCTTCCAAAGGGCACCATGTGCCCAACGTCACCTCCCTGGGTACCCCCAGTCATCACGTGCGATCTGCAGGTATAGGGACGAAACTGTGCAATCCCCTTTCCTTACCCACCTCAGTGTCTGCAGCCAACACCTCCCACAGCACCTCCTATAACACAAGCCAACACCTCATATAGCGAGGGAAATCTATAATAAATGTATCAAACCAGTTTTATATGACCCACAAGGCTTCCAAAACGAAGATCCCTGCTGGGCACGAGACATATGCCTGTGATTCCAATTACATGGAGGTGGAGGCAGGAAGATCGCAAGTTCAAGGGCAGCCTTGGCAACTTACTGAGCCTTGCTTCCCAGTGAGAAAGTGAAAAGGGCTGGGGATGTAGCTTAGTGCTCCTTGGGTTCAATCCTGAGTAATCCAAAGGAAAGAAATAAAGGGAAGGGAAGAAAAAGAGAAAGGAGGGGGCTGGGGATTTAGCTCAGTGGCAAAAGCGCCTGCCTGGCAAATGCAAGGTAGTGAGTTCAATTCCCAATACCAGAAAAAAAACCAAAAAGAAAAAGAGGAAGGAAATGAAGAAAGAAAGAAAGAACATACTAAAGACCTGGGAAGGCAGTGTGTGTCTGAGCAGCCTCAGGAAGAATGCACTATATGTAGAAACACGATTGGACACACCGGGTCTGGTCTGAGGGGAATAACCCCAGAGGGGAACCCAGCAGGGCCAGTCCATTCAGATTCCCCTGCCTCCTTGCTGCCTTGGATCATTAGTGGGGAAGGCAGGAGCCCCTTCCCGTGAGGGTCTCTGGAAAAGAAGGGAAAGGGTCAGAGAGTGACTTGCTTTAGGGAACAGCAGGGCTGGTGTGTCTGTGACCTGCCTCTGGGAAGAGGCAGGGAAGGAGAAAGGCAGCAGGGAACATCAGAGATCTTCTTGCTTCCAGGGCCCTTCCTCATCCTTCCATTCAGAGTTCAGTCTCTTGAAGCAGAACACTGGGTCAGTCGGGCCTCGAGGAGGGATTGACCTGCGTGTGAAGGTTTGTCTAAGCACACTGTGCGGTGTGTATACAATGACCAAGTCAACTCACAATGAATCTGTCAGACGTATCCCCACAGTTAAGCAATGCATGACTGTTCTCCGTGAGCCTCAGCTCCATGCTCTAGGGTATCGTGTCCCGAGTTCTAACACTCACTGTCTCCAGCTTTCTCCAGAAGTACGTATGAGATCATGTTGTTGATGCAGAGCCGTGACCCTTATACCGATAACCTACACCTGTGTCTGAGGAGATTCAGCCGCTATACCCCTTAGGATACACAAATACAAAAGAGCTTGCACAAGGAGATGGCCAGCTCGGGACAGTGGTGCACGCCCATAATCCCAGCCCTCTGGGAGGCTGAGGCAGGAGGATCTCAAGTTTGAGCCCAGCCTCGGCAACTGAGTGAGACATTGTCTCAAAACAAAAAATAAACAAAAAGAGCTGAGGATGTAGCTCAGTGTGAAAGCCCTGGGTTCAATCCATGAGCCTCAGCATGTAGATTACAAGGCCCCACCTCAGCTGAATTCTTGAAAATTATTCAGTAAAATGAGAATACTCCCCACTGCACCTCTTTGACAATGTCAAGAAACAAGTATAAGTTCCTTGGCCCCCACAGCGTAAGAGAAACGCAACACCTGGGAGGACTTGTGGGGTTCTGGAGGCAACATAGTCATCATCTGCAAATCTATGCGAGCCCATGTATGCTGTCGGCCTGACTTTCGTGGGGCCCTAGCAGCTGTTCAAATGCAACACAGCAAGAACCCCACTGGTGCCCTGAACCCCCTCCTTGCTGTGGGCTCTGGCCCCTCCTGTGTGCCCCTTGCAGTCCAGACCACCCTCAATGGCCACAGTTGTCCATGGTTTCTGATGCAAGCGCTCACCCTCTGGACCCTGCTGTACGCAGGAAGAGAAGAAGCAGCTCCTACACCCATCCAGGGCTGTCCTGGAAACACGGGCTCAGCACCTGCGACTTCTGTCCCCAGGCGCCCACTCTGCCTGGAGTCCTGGATTCATCACCCCACCCACGCAGCACGGCTCCGCTACCTTCACAATTCAGCAGGACAGGGTGACCTCCCGGGCCTCAGCTCCTGCAGACAGCAGGTGCCCCTGGATGCCCCGCCACTCAGAAAGTCCTCAGGATTTGAGTTGAGAACCAGGACCCTGTGGACAACAGCTCCACCCTCCCACAGCATGGGACTTTTGGGAGAACCGCTGCTTTTCTCTCCTTAGCCGGGACGTCCCTGATGAACGGGGCCCAGCACACTGGCTGGACATCAGGCCATCACCTGGGCACTCACTCAGCACCCCTGCCCATTTCCAAAGATCCTGGGCCATCGCACATGATCTGCCCACTTGGGTTAGGTCAGGGCAGCACCGTAATCCCTTATCCAGAGTCACCCAGCCTGGGGAAAGTGACACTGGGGTCCCTGGCCTCAGAGGTGTCCTTCACATTGATCAGGCTCACACACACCTGCACACACAGAAGCCATGGCAAATGGAGAAGCCCCTTCTCCCTCCAGAATCCTACACACCGCTGGGAGTGACCAGGGCACCCTCCTCTTCTTAGAAGGCCGTCGTGGCCCTTGGACAGGCACCTGACGGAATGGGCACCTTCCTTCTGCTTGGGCTTTGGGGCTCACAGCATGCCACACTGGCTTGGCACAGGTGTCCTCATTCAGTTAAGTGCCACATGGCACCTGTGGGTCATCAGCCCATCTGAGTGGATTATCGAAAAGAGCTGACCTCCATTTTTTCTAATGGTTGACCTCTGATAACTTATCAAAGTTTCTACTTCCCTCTTTTCCTTCTCCCCAAGGTGATAAAACCCCGGTGTGACCAGGTGTGGTAGTGCACACCTGTAATCTCAGGGAGGCTGAGGCAGCAGGATCTCAAATTCAAGTCCAGCCTGGGTAACTTAGTAAGACCTTGCCTCAGAATTTTAAAAAATCAAAACAGGCTCGGGATATAGCTCAGTGCAAAAGCACTGGTTTTAATTCTCAGTATTGGGCAAAAGAAGGAAGGAAGGAAGGAAGGAAGGAAGGGAGGGAGGGAGGGAGGAAGGAAGGAGGAGGAAAGGTAAGGAAGGAGAAGGAACGGGAAGGAAGGGAAAGGAAAGGGAAGGAGGAAGGGAGGAAGAAAAGGAGGGAAGGAAGGAGAAGAAAAGGGAGGAAGGAAGGTAGGAAGGAAGGAAGGAAGCAAGGAATGTAGGAAGGAAGGAAGATAGGAGAAAAGGAAGGAAAGAAGGGAAGGGAAGGGAAGGGAAGGGAAAGGACAGAAGGGAGAAAGAAAGCTAGTCCCAGTGGTCCTTCAGACCACACAAACCCCAACCTGCACATAGCAACCCTCACCCCAGCCCTACCCTTCCATTGCCTCTGAGGCTGTTTTTGGACCAGGTTGGGAAATCTGCCCTGTTCCCCAAGAAAGCCTCATCCTGTGCATACTAAGCCCTCTCTCCCCTTCTTGGCTGGTGTTGGATCATCAGTCTCTGCAAACAAACAAATGCGGGCTGGGGGTCCATGTGCGTCAGTGGGGCGGCCACAGCAGGTGATCGGAGGGCCCGTGGCGGGGAGGCTCATTCAGATATGCGTTTACTCACACACTCGGAAATACTCTCCCCAGGCCCATGCTGGGAGCACAGGAACGCACAGATGAGAACCCTGGCTTGCTGTGCTCCCACCCGCCCCCTCTGTAGGTTCTCAGGGGGAAACGGGGCCCTGCACTGCGCCTGGACAGGTGGGGAGGCTTCCTGGCAGGTGGGGCCTCAAAATGTCTTTGCCAGAGTGGTGAGGATTCCTTGAAAACAATGAGACAGGGGTACTGCAATGTGAACAAAGGCACCTCTGCCTTCTAGATATTTGCCATCTCTAGACTCCGGAAGGCCATGTTCAGAGCTGAGATGCAACAGGGGGCTGCTCCAGATCATCCAGGGCCTCAAAGGTCACGCCGAAGGGCCGGGCTTTGTCCACTGGATGGCTGGCCCACACTGCGGTTATCACCAGTTGGTGGATGTCGGATCAATAGGCAAAGGGATTCTTTGGGGAGTGGTGAACATGTTCTGGAAGTAGTAGTGATGGTTGTACAACCTCGTGAAACCGTGATTGTGGCAGAAGTCACTGGATTGTAGAGTTTAAATTGGCTAAAATGCAAATGTTTATGTTATATGAATTGTACATGGGGAAGGGGGAGATAGAGAAAAGGGGGAGAAAGAAAGAGGAGAATGAGAAAGAAAGGAGTGAGAGAGAGAGAGAGGAATCTACTCTGTTAAACACAGCTTTATTTTGTTTTTTTCCAGTATTTTAGGATCAGGAAATACCCCGCTATAAATCTACATTTCTAGCTTCCCCGAGAAAGTCAGAGGTTTTGGCAACGTGGGCCCACACGCCATCCAGCAGGGCGGCTCGCCAAGGCTGAAGGGTGAATTTTATTGCATGTAAATTACACCGCAATATAATGGATTTCTAAAAAATCCACCGAAAGGGAGGGATGAGTTAGGTGGTTTCTAGAACAAATCAAACCCTGAAGTTTCCTCACCGCAAACACAGGCGAGGACACAGACAGCCGCAAGACAGGACGAGAAAGCAAAGGATGGAAACTGGATGGGGATGAGGGCCCCGCCCTCAGTGGCCTCCCGTTGTACCATCTCTGGTTCCTTTTCCCCTCTCTCTTCCCGAATCCTCTTCTATCTCTCTCTCCCTGCCTTTCTCCCAGGTGAGAGGAAAACTCAGAAAAGCTGGGAAAGACTTCTTTCATCCCTCGATTTTTCTCCTTTTTCCCTCCTTCTTCTTTTCCCCTCCCCACTGTCTCTCCATCTCTGCCATTTCTATTTCTCTATGTCTCCTCTATGGGTTTTATTTAAGCAGTGGAAGCTCTTATACAAAGAAAAGCTTTCACAGAACTAGATGAATACACTTCATACTGGCGTGTGCGTGTGCATGTGCGTAAGCGTGTGCGTGTGCGTGAGCGGGGCCCTCCAGGGTGAGCAGAGTTAGCTGTGCATTTAAGAACTCAGAGTGAGGCTTGCAAGGAACCCCACCAGGGAACTCTCCCTGCCTCTCCCTATCTCTCCTTCCTCTTCCTGGGGCTCCCTGTTCTCTGTGTGGGTGCACCTCGCCCCACTCCTGCAGCCTCTCCTTCCTCCTGCTCCTCCCTGTGCCTGGTCGGCCGGGGTGGTCCCACCCACTCTGCGCATCCTCGCTGGGGTGGGGATTAGAACCTGGCTGCACAGTCCCCCTGAGTCATCACCCCCCGGGCTGCAAGCTGGCCGCAGAGGAGGGACCGGGAGTGGGGCTGTGTCTTCCCACCCTGGGTCTTCATCCTCCCTGCTCTGTTTAGCTGCGAAGCTCAATTAGGGTCAGAAAAGAGCTCCTGTGGGATCAGAGCATGCCCCACCTCCACCCTTCTTGTCCCCTTCCCTCAACCCGGAAACTGGACGGGCTGACACAGCAAGAGCTAAAAGCCTGGCCAGCCTGGGGCCTGGGGCAGGCAGACAGAAGGAAAGGGGACAGGTGGAGCAGTATGTCAGGTGGCAGAGGTGCCAGGTGGACAGTGGGAGGGCTGGCTGGCACAGTGGCGGGCAGGTAGGTGGACAGAGAGATTGCCGAGAGGCAGACGAGACAGGCTGAGCCCACAGGACTCGGCAGACAGACACAAGGTGAGCAGGGGCAGATGCTGGCATGAAGGGGACAGGTGGAGGAGGATGAGGCCTTCACAGAGAGAAAGATGGGGCAGAGGTGGGGACGGGGCCCACTCTCTGAGATTCCTCACCTCTCCCCCAGACCCTAGAGGTGGCCACCATGAGACTTGGTGTCTTTTCGTTCCTGTGTGCTCTTGGTGAGTTCTGTGGATAGCGGGAGGCCAGGACCATGGCTGGGTCCCCCGTCCCCACCCCAAGGAGGTCTCCACCTCCCCAGTTCAACTCTGACCTCAGCCCAGTCCTAGGCATGGGAAGGGATCCCTCTGCCTGCCCGGTCCCCAGCGGCTGGGTCCTACTTACCTGTCTGTCCGTACCCTGGCCCACCGCACCTTCTGCCTGTCAATGTCTGCACTTTCTCTAGAGATCTCTTCTCCCTTTTTGTTTCTCTCTGGGCCACTCTGGTGTCTCTCTCTCTCTCTTTCCCCCCCCTTTCTCTCTATCCTTCTCTCTTTCTCTCTCTCTCTCCTTCCCTCCCTCCCTCCGTGTCTGTATCCCTCCTCCTGTGTCCACCCCCCAATCTTTCTTTCTGTCTGACCCCATCTCTGGCCTGCACCTCATGCCAGGTTTCAGCTGGGCAGACAAAGAGAAGATCTTCAATGGCATCGAGTGCATCCCTAACTCCCAGCCCTGGCAGGTGGGGCTGTTTGAGGGCACCAGCCTGCGCTGTGGGGGGGTCCTCATCGACCCTCAGTGGGTGCTCACTGTGGCTCACTGCAGCAGCAGGTAAGACGGGGTGGGGGCAGCGGAGGTGGTGGGGAGGCGCCACTCACCGGATAGGAATCAGGGGTGAGGGTGCCAAGGAGTAGGAAGCCAGTCCTGCAATAGGAGAGTCCGAGGTGAGACCAGGACTTGAACTTTCTCAAGAGTGGGCTTGGGCGGGAGGAGCACCTGGGAGTTCCCTGGAAGCTGCCTACCTGGGCCTCCCATTTCCTCGTGTGCCCTTCCTTTCCCCGTGGCATCTGTCACCAGCCCCAGACATTCCCTGACCCAGTCTGGACCCAGTCAGGAACTATAGCTGTCGGTTCTCTTGGCCACTTCGCAGGTCTGATGCTCTGGGTTTCGTTATGAAAAGGGAGACCTGACATAAAGGGGCAGGGAGGCTTGGAGGCAGGGAGGCATAGCAGGATAGAGAGGCCGTTTCCTCCTCGCTCGCTTGGTCAGCAGCGCCAGCCACACTTGCTCTTGCCAGGCAAGTCCCTGTCCTCCTGTCCTCACTGTGAGCCTCAAAAAGAGGCCTAGTGGGGAGGGGACACCCCAAGTGGAAAGAGCAGGGGACAAAGACCCAGAGACCAGAGGAGAGACTGGTAGAGAGGGTGTGGCTGAGAGAGGACGGATACCAAGGTGCAGGGCAGCAGAGAGGCCACAGCGAAGGGACCCGGGACTGCCCCCCAGCAGGTACTGGGTGCGCCTGGGGGAGCACAGCCTCAGCAGGCTGGACTGGACGGAGCAGATCCGGCGCAGCGGCCTCTCTGTGACCCATCCCGGCTACCAAGGAGCACTGGGGAGCCACGAGCATGACCTCCGGCTCCTGAAGCTTCGCACACCTGCCCGCCTGACACGCAGCGTCCAGCCGCTGGCCCTGCCCAGCACCTGCGCAGCAGCCGGCACCAACTGCCACATCTCGGGCTGGGGCACCACCAATCGACCGTGGGGTAAAGGATCAGGGTGCAGGGAGGGGTGTGGGCTGTGAGGAGAGGTCTAGAGCCACGGCAGCTGGAGGAGGGACAGCAACAGGGTTGGGGCGTGGGGACCGAGATGGTGGTGGGCAAAGGGCTTAAGGGTGTGTGTGGAGTCAGAGCAGAGGTCAGAGTGCAGTCAGGGTCATCAGACTGGAGCAAAGGTCACCTATAAATAGAATGTAGGTCACAGGTTAAGGTGTTAGAGGTCACTGGAGCTCTGGTCATGGAATCCAGATGTTACCTAAGCTGTTCAGAATCTGAAGTCAACAACTGGGGGTTGATCACACAGCTGAGGTTGGAAGTCATAGCTTCTGGGGTGTGGGGCCAGGGGTTTGTGTTCATGGAGTCTGGGGTCAAATAAACAATGATCAGAAGACAGTTTGGAGTTGGGACACAGGAGATGAAGGTTTAGGATCCAGGTTAGGATGAGGACAAGGACACAGGGTCAGGAGACAGAAGATTCATGGTGGAATCAGGACCATGAGGTAATGAGATTAAAGGTCAAAGGTCAAGGGAACTGGGCCAGCAATCTGGGGCCAAGGGTCACTATGAAATTGAAAGGTAAACCTGAAAGTCAGGGGTTTTAGGAGGGTAGTGTAGGATGGTGGGGGCAAAGTACAGACTTAGATGGGGTTTCCTTGGGAAAAGGGGTGCAGCCTCAAAGTGGGGAGCTCTGACAGACCCTGAAGCACCCGCCTTCTATCCCCAGATCCATTCCCAGACCGACTCCAGTGCCTCAATCTCTCCATTGTCTCTGCTGACTCCTGTCAAGCTGTATTCCCCGGCAGAATCACAGAGAACATGGTGTGTGCGGGCGGTGTGGCTGGGAAGGATGCCTGCCAGGTGAGTGCGTGCCTGAGGCCGGTTCACCCAGACAGGAAGTGAGGGGCGGGGAAGGGAATGGGGAGACCAGAAGCAGGAGGGGAGCTGATGGAAGATGAGCTGGCGACAGGGGACAAGGGAGAGAAATGGGCTGAGAAAGGAGGGGAGCTCAGAATAAGGATGGAGAGAGACGGGACACAGATGGAAGGGTCAGGGAGAGAGGACAGAGGGAGGGGGACAGAAGAGGGACAGAGAAGGAAAGGAGGGTAAGGGAGCACAAAGACAGGGAAGGGAAGAGACAAACAGACCAGGGACAGAGGGTATAGGAGGATAAAGAACTGTCTAGACTTGGTGCTCAGACAGGGACTCCCCTGTTTCTACGGCACTAAATCTTCTGCATACCATCCCAGGTTAAGAGTGACAGATTCTGAGAAACCACTTTGAAGATATCACCAAGTATTACAGCAGCCACTGATAATGTCCTACCAATCTGTCCATAACTCTGTAATGTTTCTATTGTTCCTATGCTATTTCATAAATGGATGTATGTTTATTTCTATGTGTTTCCTACAACAACCATTGGGAATAGTCAATGAATACTCAGTTGGTCACTCATGTATAGCTCTATTTATTTTCTTTAGAAACCACTTTGAAGACACCAAAGTATAGTACAACAACCATTGATAATCTCTACCGCTTTTGTCTGTAACTCACTATTATTTGTCTATTTGTTTTCCTGAGGAACTATCTGGTAGATAACAATATGTAAAACAACCATTGATAATTTCCTACCACTTTGTCTGTAATTCAGTAAGCCCCCTTATTACTATGTTATCCTTCTTTTACTCTTTAAAATTAAAAAAAAAAAAAAAAAAAAAGAGTGACAGATTTGGGGACAGAGACAGGAAGGCCAGTGGACTCTGATTTTATGTTCTTTCCCACTTGGGTCCCCCAGAAAGGAGGCTGCTCTACCTTACTAGCCCGGGACATAACCACTGTCCTTAAGAGAACCCTGTGCCCTTATGGAATCCCGCCCTCCTCCTCTGAGATTGGTCATTGGTGATGTGTGCTCTCCCTCCATTGGCCAGAGCCCCAGCCATTGTCCTTAAGCGAACCCTCTGTGCTTATGGAGTCCCGCCCTCCAACCCTGGGATTGGTCAAAGTTGATGGTGCTCTCTTCCTGCATTGGTCAGAGCCTCAGCCATTGCCTAACAGAAGCTGCTTCCCTTTACCTTAGAGCCCTACCCTCCTCCACTGGGATTGGCCCCTGGGGATGTATGTTCTTTTCTATTGGCTGGCCATTGCCATTGGCCTTTGGAAAGGGAGTCTGGGCTGTGCTCATTTCTCCAAGACCGGACTTGCAGCCCGGGTCCTCACGGCCTAGGAATGACAGAGAGGGAGCAGGAACAGGACTTCTCCCTTATTCACGCAATTCTCCTTTTCCTTCTGTCTTCCAGGGAGACTCTGGAGGCCCGCTGGTGTGTGGGGGAGTCCTTCAAGGTCTAGTGTCCTGGGGATCTGTGGGCCCTTGTGGGCAAAAAGGCATCCCGGGAGTCTACACCTTTGTGTGCAAATATGTGGACTGGATCCGGAGGATCATGAGGAACAACTGAGCCGCTTCCTCCATCCTTACCCTTTGACCCCGGTGACCCTCAGCACCGATACCTCCTCCTCCCTCGCCAAGCCCACACTGGTTGGTTTGGGGACCCTCTTGGAACTCTTCCAGCCACCCCTTCTGAGACCCATGACGGGGTGGGAAGTCTGTGTGGAATAAAGGTACCAGAACCAAAGGAGGGGCCACGTCTGTCTGCTTGATGTCCCTGTGCTGTGTGAGACCACAGGGAGGGATTCCAGCTCCCCAGCCTGGAAGGATCAAAACCGACATCAGATAGGGCAGGAATTTTCCCTTAGGGATCCCCCGGGAATGGAGAAGGGAAAATTACTACAACAAGAAAAGCAAGGCCCACTTTTCCCCACCGACCATGAGAGAAATAGCGCCCAGCGTGCTAAGGTTTTCAGTGACCTGCAAAGAACCTGAAGGGGAAAAAAGAAAATCGTGGGCTCCAAAATACTAGCTGAAAACTGCAAAATCAAAACGCACACCCATTTAATGAGATGTCTACAAAACAAAACACTCACTGCACTGTCCAGCTATAGATCCACTCTTTCGTGTTGAGCACACACCAGACTTTGTATGGGATGTCGGTGTGTTCTTATACATCTGTGATGACCTGGGCTGGGATGTAGTCTTAGAAAACAAGAGAACCCAGCCTGAATCTTTCCCTTTTTTTGCAGTACTGGGGACTGAACCTATGGCCTTTGCACTGAGTCTACACCTTTGTGTGCAAATTATCAGCTACATTATCAGCCTTTTTTTTTTTTTCTTTTTTTTTTGGTGACAGGGTCTTGCTAAGTCACTAAGTTGTCCAGGCTGGTTTCAAACTTGTAATCCTCCTGCCTCAGCCTCCTCGATTGCTGGGATTACAGGTGTCCACCACCATTGCCGGCTTCATCCTGGGTCATAAAAGGGTCCTGCCCATCGCTGAGGTTCTACCTCCACCATCTCTCCTGGAAGTGGGGAGGAAACACCTTCCTCTGAAGGAGAGAGGGGTAATCACCGAAGCACAGGAACGCTGCTGAGCACCGCTGCGCTGGGCTCCTTCCTGGAATCCTCATGCCACCTCCCACCCCACCCCAAGGCAGGGCTGTCACCCCCATGGAGCAGATGAAGAAACTGAGCCTCGCAGGGGTGGAGTCCCTCAGCCCACGTCACAGAGGTAGGAAGAGGCAGAGCCAGGGTTGGAGGCCAGGGTTGGCTGCTGTCAGGGCCCGGGCCTACCCCGCCTTGTTGCACATCTGGTTAGGGGAGAGAGGAGAGGACGATCAGCAAAGAGATCTAGCTGAAAACACACCAGCTGGGAGCAGTGGGGATCCGCAGCCGGGTTTCGCAGATGAGGAAACCGAGGTGGCTCACAGGCCGGAAGTCATCGGGCTCAGGTTACACGGCATCCAGTAAGTGCCACGGCTGGCCTTGGACTCTGGTAGCCAGCATCGGAGGCCTGGGCAGTGGGAAGAGTGGTGCAGAGGGAAGGTGAGCAGACAAGTGAGATCCCAGCGGAGCCCTGGGACGGGGCCCCCATTGAGGGCCCCTCTTGGGCCTTGGCTCCCACAGGCCCCAACCTGCCTCCCCCGCCCGCCTGTCCTGCCCCTTCACCTGGCAGTAGCCCCACCTCTGTGATGCCCCAGTTTCCCCCCAGTCTTTGGAAAGGAGGAGGGAGGGATCCAGAGGATCCCAGGCACCCGGGGGTGTTAAGCTGTGAGGAGGGAAGGGCAAGAAGAAACACACACACACACACAGGCGCACGCACACGCACGCATACGCACACGCACACATGCGCACACACGCGCACGCACACACACACAGAATCACAGGACCGCAGAGAACGACACAGAGATCCAGGCAAGGTGCGTGCATGCGAGAGGGCCATGGAGGCGCAGAGAAGAGGGCTTGGAGAGGTGACAGAGGCAGGCGGGCAGCGCCCCAGGAGGAGGCCTCAACACCCCGCCCCCGGGGCGATAAGGCAGGGCTTGGAGGCCAGTCATCCTGGGCCCGCCCGGGGCCACCCCCCGCCTGCCCGTCTGCCTGGTGCCTGGCGCCCTGACCCAGCCTGCCGCAGCTGCCACCGCCGGGCCCCAGAGCCCCAGCCCCAGAGCCTGTGAGTGAGTTGAGGAGGGAAGGGAAGGCTCCTTGCGGAGTCCGCCAGCCCCAGCGCCAGTCCTCCTCTGCCTCCCTCAACCCCGCCTGCTCAGCTTGGGTGCGGAGCTCTGCCTCTGCCTCTGCCTCTGCCTCTGTCTCTCTCTCCCTCTCTGCATCCCTCTTTTCCAGTCTTGCAGCCCCCAACCTTGATGACCTCTGACCCCAGCTTCAGTGGCTAAGTACAGCCCTTCCTTCGCCTTCACCCCCACCCCCGCCGGCCAGGGCAGCTGAGGGCACCGGCCCTCCCCCTGGGCAGCCCCGCCCAGCCCTGTCCGGCCACCTTCCCAAGACACAGGGGTTCAGCAGAGGAGGAGAGGGCAGGACACCGTCCTGCAGAGTGCCCTCCTTCACCAGTGGGGGTCAGACCTCAAAGGTTTTGTGTCACCCTGCTGTGGGGACAGCAAAAATAGGGTGGTTACCAAGTGGGGCCTGGCTCTCCCCCCCCCCCCCCCCCCAAACCCAAGCAGGGGGAGTGGGAAAGAAGAAAAACATTCTCAAAAATGCCCTAGGCCGCCCCACAGATGCTGCTGGCAGCCCAAGGCTTGCCCCAGCTAAGCTCCTCTCCACAGCATCCATAGCTCCTTGGCTTACCGGAAGCCCCGGCTGGGACCAAGCCCTCTCCACACTGGAGGCCAAAGACTTAAGGGTTGGGAGGCAGGGGTGCTGAGGGGACCAGGAGGTTTGCCAAAGCTTGTTTCTCCCTAGGGGAAGCAGGCGGGGGTAGGGAGAAGCAGGTAGCCAGAGCAGGCAAGGGACAGAGATAAGGTCACCAGGCAGCCCTGGATCTCCCCTTAAAGTGATTAGGTCCCTGTCTCCCTCTTTGTTCCCAGAGGCCCGCCCTGTCCCCCTCCAGGCTATGAGGATTCTACGGTTGATCACACTTGCTCTGGTGACAGGTACCGGCATGCTGGGGGCAGAGGGGCCTCTCTCAGGAATCTCTAGGATTCCCCGGGGTCTGGTTCGCAACTGGCTACAGCAGGTGTCAACCCTTCAGGTGTCAGAAGCACAGGGGGAGGTCCAGGCAGTCCCGGGGGCATGGCCAGGGGAGCTGGGAGGTGGGGATGAGCACTCGAAGCACATCCAGGGGCACAGTGTCCCCTGGCCCATCCTTGTGGCAAGACGTCAGTCCTTTAAAGTAGGACCCATTTGTATGGCACACCAGAGTGTGACCAGACCACTACCCTCTCTCTGCTCCCACCCTCATTTCTGGGGATCCCCCCACCTCTTCTCTGAGTCCCTGTTTCGCTCCACCATGCAGGGCATGTAGGGGGAGAGACCAGGATCATCAAGGGTTACCCGTGCCGTCCTCACTCCCAGCCCTGGCAAGTGGCCCTGTTCCAGAAGACACGGCTGCTGTGCGGGGCAACCCTCATCGCCCCCCGATGGCTCCTGACAGCAGCCCACTGCCGCAAGCCGTGGGTGCGGGGGCTGGGGCGGGGCTGGGAGGGGGCGAGGGAGAGGGCGCATGTGGGGAGGGTTTGGAGGTGGTGGGGGGTGGCAGCATGGCTGTCGGGGACGGGGCTGGAAGTGCAGATGGAGGGGCGGGTGATGCTGGCACTAAGGGGGTGCTGGGGCTCGGGAGTGAGTGGGCACACAGCGTGGAGGGCACGGTGGGCAGTGGAATTACGCCACTTCATTCTTGAAGGGGTCTCGCACCATCTCTCCCTGCCCAGCCCTGCCCCACGTCTCCTCTGACCTTTCCACTTCTGGCCGCCCTCTCTCCCTCTGCAGCCATTACCAGGTCCTCCTGGGGGGACACAACTTGCACCAAGACGATGGCTGTGAGCAGAGGCAAACGGCCACTGAGTCCTTCCCGCACCCACACTTCAACAACAGCCTCCCCAACAAAGACCACCGCAACGACATCATGCTAGTGAAGCTGCCCAAAGCAGCCAGCATCACCCGGGCTGTGCGACCCCTCGCCCTGCCGTCACGCTGCGTCACCGCCGGCACCAGCTGCCTCATTTCCGGCTGGGGCACCACTTCCAGCCCCCAGTGTAGGGGAACACGGAGGGGGTGGGAGGGGCGGGAGGTGAGGACCGAGGAATTTCCCTGAGATGAGAATCCCAGTGACACAAGAGGGGCTCCCTGGGGTGTCAAGGGGGCGGGGGACGACCCGTTGAAAGGCAGAGCGAAAAGTCAGGGCTGGGGAGGGTGGAGACTCCCCAGAGTTTGGGCCTCGGAACGGACAGACCCGATATGTAACCCCAGATCTGTCACTTGCGAGTTGTGGGACCCAAGACAAGTGCTTCATCTCCTGGAACCTCAGTTTTCTTCTCTATAAAATGAGAATAAGCGCTGGGGATTTAGCTCAGCGGCCCAGCGCTGGCCTGGCAACCGCGAGGTCGTGAGTTCGATTCCTGGTACCAGAAAAAAAAAAAAAGAGAGAGAATAATCACACCCACCTGTCAGGGTTGGATGAGCGAGATAAGGAGTAAGGAATTTACTCAATGGCATTATTGTTGCCCTTGGTATAAGCAGACGGGTGAGCCGGCTGCAAATAAAAAGGACCAGGTTCTCCCAGGTGCTGGGCGACAGCACAGTGGGCCCTGCGGGGGCAGGGAAGCCGGGGGCTCGTTCCCACACCCCCTCCTGTTTCCACAGTGCGGTTGCCCCACACCCTGCGCTGTGCCAACATCTCCATCATCCAACACGAGGAGTGTGAGGGCGCCTACCCCGGCAACATCACGGACACCATGGTGTGCGCCAGCGTGCAGAAAGGCAAGGACTCCTGCCAGGTCAGCGGGCGGCGCTGGGTCTCCAACCTCAATCCCATCTCCGCTGACATCCACCATCTACCCCCAGCCCAACTCCGGCCCCCCTGCGGCTAACTCCACCTCCACCCCCAGTTGCCCTTGCAGACCTGGATACAACTCCTGGCCCCGTGCCCACCCTCATTTCCAACCCAACCTTCCCCAAACTATTTTTCACCCTAACCCCACCCTTATTCCCCAAACTCATCCCCACCCTGTCAGCAGTCCCCTTGCAGTCCTCCCATCCCCATCGCTTCCTTAACACGTGACCCCTCTGCTCTGACTGGCTCTCTCCCTCTCCTCCTGCCCAGGGTGACTCTGGGGGCCCGCTGGTCTGTAACGGGTATCTTCAAGGCATTATCTCCTGGGGCCAGGACCCATGTGCCGTTTCCAGAAAGCCCGGCGTCTACACAAAAGTCTGCAAATACGTGGACTGGATTCAGAAGATCATGCACAACAATTAGCAGGATCCGCTCACACGGTCAATATCTCAGTGTTTTGAAGTCTGCTCCTTCTTGTAAGAAACCCTCAGTCAAGACTGTAGTATGTTCATTTCCTTTGGACTGCCTTCGCTACATGAGGTACCACAACTTTATTAATCAGCTTAGGGTTTGGACTCAGAATCCTGAATTCAGGTCCTGTCTTGGACTAATTTGTCATACCAGAAATGATAACTGTTTTGTCTATTTTATCCCTGATCCTGAAACTATTCTTGGCAAAGGCTGAAGTTTCAATAAATATTTGAAGAATGAAAGAATCTACTGAGTCCTTAGTATGTGCCAAATCCTGGTTCCAAGGGCTTTTAAATGTATCAACTAACTTAATGCTCACTAAACCCCATGGTGTCAATATTATTAGACCATTTTACAGATGAGGGAAACTGAGGTATGGAAAAGTGAAGTCACATGGCCATGCTCGCACAGCCATTGAGTGAGAAAGCAAGGATTTGAATGAGGTGGGTTTTTGGTACTACCTTGATCAAGGCTCGCCTTTCTTACCTGTAAACTTGTCCACAAAATATTATGACAGTGTAGAAAGTCAGTCAGTCCCCACAGTAAAACTTGAAAAAGAGAGCTATGTGTGTTATTTTCCAACCTTCATGATAGATAGTTCTTTTTTTTTTTTTTTTTTTTGGTTTTTCTCCGGTACCGGGAACCGAACTCACGACCTCGCACTTGCCAGGCAGGCGCTTTGCCGCTGAGCTAAATCCCCAGCCCCGATAGGTAGTTCATTGAGACCTGTGCTGGCCAGTATGATCTCTTCTAGCCACATATAGCTATTTAAATTGAAGTGACATGAAATCAGAAATGCAGTTCCTCCGTCACACATTTCAAATGCTCCAGAGCCACGTGTTGGGTAGCACATGTGGAACACTACTTCTTTCACCAAGTTTGATTGGACAGGACCAAGCTAGACAACCTCTGAACTTAACTCTCAACAGACACAATGTCCCACAAAAAAAAAAAAAGAAAAAAGAAAAATCTAGATCTCAGAATCTTTTCCAGTAGTCTGCTCACTTTGCCGGAGAGGAGTTAAGGACCCAGTGCTGGAACTAGGGCTGTCAGGTTGTTAGGTGGACTTGCTGTGTGACCTGTTGTGAGTCACTGTTCTCTGTGAGCTTCCCAGGCCTCACTTGAAATGAGGGAGTTGGCCAACGTGAGGTTGATGCCCCTTGCAGACTGGGCCTCTGTGATTCACAGGCCTGTGTGTCACCTAAAGACACATAGATGGCAGAGAGATGGCCACACACGGTATGATGCAGAGCCACTGGCCCAAAACACTGGGCCAGTCCCTGGACACAAGGAAATGAGTCCACCAGTGCTCCAGCCCTTGGAGGGAGGTGGGAGGTTGGGGTCAAGTCACAGAGCATCGTCTGCCTGTTTTCCTTTGTTCCCTTTCTACCTCTGTGCAGTATGTCTTAGCCTTGGCTTCTGCCTGCCGTCCAAATTGTCAGCACCCGCTTCCCCAGCTAGTCTCTGTCCCTCCTACCCTCCTTCAGCGTCTCCCTGCCTCCTTCCCTTCCGCGTTCTGGTGTTTCTCACTCGGCCATGCTAGGCATGCATTTCCCTGTTTATTTTCCCTCTCTCTTATCGCCTACCCTCCAGTCTCCTTGGGGGCCCATACCCTCCCACACACACACCTGAGAGGACTTCTTGAAATAGCAAAGGGGAACCCCCACGTTATTCAGCTCCAAGAAGGGTGTTTGGGGCACTGGGAGAAGCCTGTATTCCAGGGCCCCTCCCAGGGCAGGAATCTGGGGCCCAGGTTGGATGCCAGCCCCACCCACAGCTTAATTAAGGAGAGAGAAAGGGAGGGAGTGAACCCCAGCGGGGAGGGAGGGGAAGCTTCCTGGATCTTCAGGGTTAAAAGGGAAGGTCTGGCCAGGGGTCCCCAGGCAGAGGACTCTGGCAACCCACACAGCAGGGTAGAGGCACCTCTCTGAGTCTCTTCCAGCCTTCCTATTGGCGACTTTCAGGTGAAGGGGGATGCACCCCACCCTGGCTAGGGTGGATGGAGAGGATGGATGGGGACCCTTAGGCCACCCATGGGAAGGAGCCCTGTTTGAGCCCCGATTTCCTTATCTGAGGGATGGGAAAGTCCTCCAACTGTGAGGTTTGGGAAGAGCTTCCACTGGCTCAGAGCCTAGGTCCCCCCCGCCTCGCCCCATCTGCGAAGGACAGTGACCCTGGCGGCGCGCCGGGGCTGGCAGGGCGCAGGGAGGGGGAAGGCAGCCAATGGCGCGTCCTTAGGGTAACTGTACCCATCAGGGCTGTTGTAGCCCACTGTCCCAGCGGCGGTCCGCTGCAGCTTAATTAAGGTCCCCGCGAGCTGGGGTGGCCCGGTGGGGTCGGACTAGGATCGTCTGTTTTAACCCGCCTCCTGCCCCCCAGCTCAGGGCCCGGCCATGAGACCCCTGCACCTCCACCTTTCTGCCGCCTCTGGCTCCCGGGCCCTGGCGAAGCTGCTGCTTCCGCTAGTGATGGCGCAACTCTGGGGTGAGCCGGGGCACAGGGGGCGGCGGGAGGTGCCGAGACCGGGGGTGGAGAAGGTTCTATCACCAGCCCCGTTACACCTATCTTTCCCCCTGCGACCCCAGCACCCATCCAGGGTTCCGGAGCGGGGCGGCTCGGCGTCTCGGTGTCTGTCCTCCGGCTTCGTCCCTGGGTGTCCCGGCCCGTTCCAGCCCCATCCCCCTTTACACCTCCAGGATCGCGACTTCCCTTCTCTCCGCGCGGAATTCTGTCTCCTCTCCTTTACTCTGCCTCATGCTGTCCCTGCGCCTTCTTACTCTGCCCTGTTCTATCCCAAATCTTACCGCTTTTTGCCCTCACCCCTTTTACAGTCCCCTTTGGGTATTCCCACCCTTTCTCTCCTACAGTTTTTGATTCTGGCCACGCCCCATAACCGTTCAGTTGGGCTCTAGCCACGCCTCCTCGCCGTCGCTCAGGGCTCTACTCCGCCCCTTATCCCCGCCTTCTCTCTGGCCACGCCCCCTTACCGCCCCTCTTCTCTCTCGCCCCGCCCCTCACCTGTCGGCCGCGTTCTATCTCCGCCCCTTCGCCACTCTGACAGGTTCTGACTCCGCCCCCTTGGTGCCCCACTCTTTCTCCCCTAACTGCGTGCTGCCTGGCTCCTCCGCACCCACACCTTTCTGTCTCCACTCTGTCCCCGCCTTTGGCACTGTCACGCTTTTTCCTCGCCCACTTCCACTCTATTCAAACGGTTCCCCTACTTCTCTCCTCCTGGCTTCGCCCCCACCCCTTCCAGTCCCGCGGCGCAGACCCCAGCCCCAGCCCTTGCCTTGCGTCCTCTGATCGCTTCCCCTGCCCCCTCTCCCCCGTTTTCTCCAGTCGCGGAGGCGCTGCTGCCTGGGAACGACACGGACGTCTACAGTGCGGACACCAGTGGCCCGTGCCCGCGCGGTTCGCAGCCCTGGCAGGTCTCCCTCTTCAACGGCCTCAAATTCCACTGCGCGGGCGTCCTGGTGGACCCCAGCTGGGTGCTCACGGCCGCGCACTGCTGGAACAACAAGTAGGGCGCGCTGCTCCAGGATAGCACGGAGGGAGTGGGGTTGGCAGCCCAGGGAAGGTGGAAGGGGCTGGGCACTACGACTCTGAGCTCTGGGTGGCTTTGGTCGTGGAGGCCCTCCCCTAACCCTAACCCTAACCCTAACCCTACCTTAAGGTAGGACAGGTAGTGAGTCCACTGTGACCGCTAGGAGGCGGTGTGGTCCTTCTCGCAGTTCTGGGCCTTCCGTGTCAGTTAAGGGGATCCCCTGCCGGTTCCCTTTAGCAATAGTTTGGTGTATGCAAGAGACAAGAAGTCAGAGTCAGCTGCAGTTGAGAATTTAGAGCTAAAAGAAAACGTGTGCCTCAGGAGGCCCCACTGGGGAGGAGGGGCAGGCTGTCACTGCAGAAAAAGGAAAAGAGCTCACCCAGGAATCCAGCCTCAATCCCCAGCCCCCAGGAGCTCACACGGGATTCCAGGACCGCCTTCTCCAGCCCCTCCTTCCCTCAGACCCCTCCCGTCCCGCTCCGTGCCGGGGATGCAGACAGTATGGCCCAGTCTGCATGAATGTTCCACCTCCCTGTTCCACCTCCTCTTCTTTCCCCAGGCCACTGTGGGCCCGAGTCGGGGATGACCACCTGCTGCTTCTCCAGGGGGAGCAGCTCCGCCTGACTACTCAGGCCTTTATTCACCCCAAGTACCACCAGGGCTCAGGCCCCATCCTGCCCAGGAGAACAGATGAGCACGACATCATGCTGCTGAAGCTGGGCAGCCCTGCTGTGATGGGGCATCGCGCCCGGACCCTGCGGCTGCCCTATAGCTGCGCCAGCCCGAGAGACAGCTGCCACGTGGCCGGCTGGGGGACCACAAGCACTCGAAGAGGCAAGACCGAGGGCCCTGGAAGCCCCGTCCAAGGGAGGAGGCCTGGGCCTGGGATAGACAGCCTTGCATTTGGACTCCTGGGTCCCAGCGGATGGCGCTGGCCCGGGAGTGACCTGGCCTTTTCTCCCATCAGTGAAGTACAACCGGAGTCTGAGCTGTTCCAAGGTCACTCTGCTGAGCCTCAGAGACTGTGAGGTCTTCTACCCCGGAGTACTCACCAACAACATGATCTGCGCCGGACTGGACCAGGGCCAGGACCCTTGCCAGGTACAGCTGGCCCTGGAAGCATCTCTGACTCCTGGAGGGACAACAGGGAGACTGTGGGGAAGAGACACCCTGCCTCTGCCCGCAGCTCCATCCCCCAGCCATCCTTAGCCCCAGTCTGTCCCCAGTCCTAACCCCTCCTCACGCCTTAAGCGCACCCTTAGGTCCCCTCACATTCCTGTCTCCGGATCTGGATCTATGAGCCACAGTCCTACGTCCTCCCACCCAACACGCACACCTCCAAGTCCACTCTGCCCCACCCCAGTGCACCCCAAAGCCACGCCTCGCTCCCACCCACCCACCTCCCCCTCTCTCTATCCACCCTACTCCCACCCTCCTGCCCCTGACCCCCTTTCATCGCCTCAGACTGCAAAGTGGCAGGGCTCACGCCGCGGTCTCTTCTTCCTCCCTGCTCCCCAGAGTGACTCTGGTGGCCCCCTGGTGTGTGACGAGACCTTGCAAGGCATCCTCTCCTGGGGCGTTTACCCCTGCGGCTCTGTCCAGCACCCGGCTGTCTACACCCAGATCTGCAAATACACCAACTGGATCCAGAGAATCATCCGCTCCAACTGACCGGGACCGCTTGACCCCTGCACCTCTGCCCTCTTCCTCCCCCCACACGGGAGCCTCTCTGCTCATGCACACCTGTTCCCACCCACCCTCGTCCCTCACCCCGGCCCTTTCCTCTTCACAGCGCACGCTGGAGCCCGTGTGTAGAAAGCAGTGGCAGAATTTTGTTCTAGCAAGGAAGCTGGTTTAGTTACTCAGCTTGTGAGAGACACTATCAGGGGCCCACCCACCGGGCTTCCTGGACTACTTCCTGCTCTGTGACCTGGCACACACCCAGTATCCTCTCCGGCCTTGATTTCTTCACCTGCAAAATGGGGGCGATGAAGTGCCTATGTCTCAGACACGTTTCAAGGAGATAATGATGCAGTGTGCGTGTGAATCCTTCTGATCGTTGTCATGTAAGCCTGAACTCGGTGATCGGGGAGCACTGACTGAACTCCTCCTGATCCCTTCCTGGTTCAGGCGTGGTGATGCTTCTATCCGGGAGGAAGAGCACACGAGAGACCTCCAACACCGTCTCCAGGAAGATTCACATTCCCCATGCCCCTCCCAAGCCTCAGGAGACACCTTTTATCAATTTCCTCTTTTCCTCCCACTGTTTGTGGTGAAGGAAGCTAGGTTGGTTTGAGTCACCTGGCACCTTCTCTATGTGCGTGGGATCACAGGAGCTCAAGGAAACCCACCCTGCCTCCAAAACCAGAGGTGGGGGGCCTCAGTCACAGTGTCTGTGCCCGGAAGCCTCCCTCTGAAGTTTGTGGGGACTCTGGTTGGCTTGGTATTAATTGGCTTTGAGATTTTTGTCCTGAGAGCTCACAAGAGAATGTCCTCCCCTCCCTGAATATCTGCGTAAATATTTCCATCCTGGGCTGGGAATGGAGCAGGGTGAGGGGTATTAGACACAGAATCCAGGCAAAGCCGATGGGTATTGAGCGTTTCCACTTAGCCTGGACTCTTCAGCCAGAACCCAAGCTGGACATAGGCACCGCCAAAGCTCGCAAGGAGTACAGTCTGTTTGTTCCCCTTTTCAGTCACCCACTTCTCAAGCACTTGCTCTATGCCAGGCCCAGGGCTGCATGGTAGGGACACGGTAGCAAGCACAGCAAGGTCCCTGCTCCCAGAGCCCACAGCTGGGCATGCAAGGCCTGCGTGCAGGGTTTGGCATCCGGCTCCCTTCCTGTCGGCTGGCCGGTCCCCATCACGCCCCGGGAGCACACCCAGGAAATGTCAGTCTGATCTCTCAGGTGAGGTCGTCACCCTAGGACCAGAAGCAGTGTAGGTGGGAACTCCCTGGGAGCTCACGTTTAAATTCCGTTCACCACCACGTGTTGAGTCATGTCCTCCTCCAGGCACTGGAGATGGGTCCACCGAACTCCTACCCTCAGGAAGCGGCTTGTCAGGTGTGGGAGAAAACGGGCAAACCTTACATTCTTGTCATCCAGCTCCTTCCTCAAACATAGCCTCCTCCAGGAGGCCCGCCTGGATTACCCTGGCTAAAGACTCACCAGTCTCACGCGCTCTGCTTATTTCTGCCGTGTAACCATTAAAGCCGAAATCTTTCAGTTAGCTGTTTGCTTCTTGATGGTCTCTGTGACATCCCTGTGCGTGTATACACACGGCGTCCATGAGGACCCGGGCTCAGATGCTCGCTCATTGTTTTCTAACCGTTTACCAGAGTGTCAGGCGCAGAAGCCCCTTGGCATATTGCTGAATGAACAGGTCACATGCTGCTAAGCTCCGTAACAGGGAAGGAGGTAAAGGCGCCTTACATAGGGTCTGGAAACTCTGCCTGAAGGTTTTTCTCACGAGGGGACATTCGTGTGGGGTTGTAAAGAACAAGTAGAGGGGCTGGGGATTTAGCTCAGCAGCACAGCGCCTGCCTGGCAAGTGCAAGGTCGTGAGTTCGATTCCTGGTACCGGAAAAAACCAACAACAGCAAAAATACAAGAAACAAGGACAAGTAGAAGCCAGGCACAGCGTTGTGTGCCTGTAACCTTGGGACTCTGGGAAGCTGAGGCAGGAGAATGGCAAGTTTGAGCCCAGGTCGGGGAACTTAGCAAGATTCAGTCTCAAAAAATAAAAAAAGCTGGAGCTGTAGCTCTGTGCAAAGGCCCTAGTTTCAAGCCCCGGTACTGCTAACTCAATCAATTTTTGAAAATTTAAAAATAAAGGATATGTATGGGTTCACCAGCCAGGGAAGGAAATGCATTTCTCAGTCATCCTGTAACCTTGCATCCATGACTACCTCAGTGGCCCCTCTGCAAAATGGGGACCACTGCTCAGTTAGGGTCTCACGAAGTTAAGGAGATGTTGCATACGAATCGCGTATGTACTGCCAGGCACAGGGAAAGCCGTCAGTCCAGGTGGCTCCTAAAATGGTTTGCAAGGCAGTAGGTGCATCGCTTAGCAATAGTGGACATCCAGGCGCTGGCGCAGGACTTCCCTGTCTGCAGAGCAGGCAACCTGCTCAACCTAGCAACCTGCTGCCCACGGCCCACTGCGGTCAAGGCAGCCCAGGACCCGTGGGTGTGGGTGGACCTGCTGATGGAATACTAAACGCGTGGCCAGCACTGTCGTAAGCGCTTCGTGTGTGTGAATTCACTCAGCGCCCCTCAGCCTGGCTATCACGGCTACGTGACAGATGCAGAACTGCAAGCAATGGAAATCTGGAAGAGGGATTTGAGTGCCCAAGGAAGGCAAAGATGGACTTTTCCAGGAAATATCAGAGAAGACATCTTAGCAGAGGGGCATTGATGTTGGGTCTTGAAGGATGGGGAGGAGCTCACACACACACACACACACACACACACACACACACACACACAGGCTATAATAAAAGACATTCACTCATTCAGTGAACATGTTCTGAGGAGTCCTGGGAACCCAGCCCAGAAGTGAGTGATCCTGGGGACATGAAATGAGTCAGACCTGGGCTGGGCTCTCCAGGGGCCGCTCACCTGGTGAGAAGGAGAGATGGGGAAGAGGAAGGGAACATGGGTGATGGGGACGGGGGAGGTGGGACGGAAGACCAGGACGAAAGGCCTCAGGATTTGGCAAGGGGGGAGTTAGGGAGAGGGGTAGGTGCTTTATCGCTCATAGTGGGGCACCTGGGTCTTTGAGGCATGGGGCAAAGCGGAAGGGGACAGATTGTGACAGCAGTGGGTTAATCCAGGTGGGACCAGTTTTCCCAACACCGCAAGAGAGGCCTCCGTCCCTGTGGGAAGGGGCCAAAGCCCTGGGGCGGGGACGGCCTGTGTCCTGCACAGCAGCCTGCCTTCCCCTCCTCCTCACCCCGTCCTTCTGGGTCCCCACCTCCCTCCCGTGAGCCTCCACCTCTCCGAGCGGATCGCTCCCCCATCTCTACTCGCTCTCTGGGTGACTTCCTGCACTGCTCTATCCTGGGCTGTGGGCTTGGCCAGGCACACCCCACTGCACCCAGAATAAGCCTGCCCCCATCCTAGGGCACCCCCTTTGGGATGCTCCTCCTCCTCCAGGCCATGGAAGGTCCTGGACCCAGATCTTGCAGCCGGAGGTCAGGGGAATGGGGACACTCCCAGCCTCTGTGTGCCCCATCTCTCCTGCGGTTCTGCTGCATCCAGGGCCAGCTCATCCCGACAGGGACCCATCCCAGTGAGGGGGTCCCTTGCACCCACCTCCCCTCCCAGGCCTCCATCACACCCCTGGGGCTTCCCCTCCTGGGGACATTTCTCAATCCTGCTTAATCACTGGGGCGGCCTCAGGGAGGAGGAAGCCATGCATGGCTTACCATAAAGAAGCGCTCATACCAAGCCTGGCCCAGGACCCAGCGCTTAGAGGTCATGAAGCTGGGATTTATCTGGGCTCTGCTCTCCCTCCTGGCCGGTGAGCCTCCCACCCCACTGCCCCTCTGGGCCAGCTCGTCTTCCCACCACGCGGCCCACCACCCTGCCCTGGCCTTCTGCATCCTGCCCTCTACGTTTCCCAGTACCCTGTCCTGGGCTCTCCCAGCCTGCTCAACACCGACCTCTCTGTCCTCACCCCACCCCAGGGTGCAGCTGGGCACGTACTCGGGCCATCGGAGCTAAGGAATGTACCCGCAACTCACAGCCCTGGCAGGCTGGCCTTTTCTTCCTCACCCGGCTCTTCTGTGGGGCGACGCTCATCAGTGACCGCTGGCTACTCACAGCTGCCCACTGCCGTAAGCCGTGAGTACCCAGGAGTAGCTGCCCTGGGCAGCGGGTGGGGGGCTAGGAGAGGAGGAGGGTGCTTCCTTGTTAGGGGAAGAAGGAGCAGTAGGCAGGAAAAGCAGGCACTCCTTGTTTGATGCTGCACATCCAACTCAGGATTACCGAGGGTAACCTTCCCAGATTCCAAAATTCCAGATCCTGAAATATCCGGTTCTAAGAGTTTTGAGACCATCTGAGAGCCTTCTGGTTGGAAGTTCAGTTAAAATGCTACCCTCTGACCCTGAGAAAACCAGAGTTATAGAATCCTAAAATCTTGGGCCCATGAAATTCTGGAATCATAGATTCAGTGAGTATAAGAATAATCTTAGTGTTCCGGATCAGTGCTGTTCATGGGAAATGTAACACCACTCACCACTATAAGCGTAAGTTTTCTAGGAGGACTGCAAGTTCGAGCCCAGTCTGGGGAACTTAATTATTCAAACTAATATAATAATAGATTTAACTAGACATACTCAAAATATTATTTTAACATGTAACTATTTTTCAATAATTATGAATGCCATAGTTATCTTTTCCCTTCCCCCCTTTTTTATAGTAAGACTTCAAAATCCAGCGTGAATTTCATACATAGAACAATCTGAATTTGGACTACACATTTCAGGTGTTCGCTGGCTCTACTGGCTAACACAATGCTAGAAACTTAGTTTCAGAGTGCTCTTGGTTTGCTGAATGTAGACACTTAGTCCTAGAATCTTTGATTCACAATACTGTCATCCATAGAATTCTAGAACCTTGACTGAGAGAATTCTGGAAAACAG
This sequence comes from Chinchilla lanigera, assembly GCF_000276665.1. Taxonomy (NCBI): domain Eukaryota; kingdom Metazoa; phylum Chordata; class Mammalia; order Rodentia; family Chinchillidae; genus Chinchilla; species Chinchilla lanigera. The sequence continues at coordinate 1,474,531 of NW_004955558.1, forward strand.
TTTTCATAAACATGTAGAATCTGGTGCTCCAGTATCCCAGAATTATATAATCCCAGTCTTAAAAAACAGGAAGTTTTAATTGGGAAAGTCATGAAATCTTAAACTATTTAAATTCTAGACCCTAAAATTTATGAAACCATACATAGGTTTACTACATTTCTATAATGGTAAAATTTTAGTCTTACAGTCCCAGAATACTAGAACTCTAAACGCTTTAAGTATTAGACTTCATGCAGATAGTTTTTAAATCTTGGATTTTTTGAGCCAGAGAAATATAGATTGTTAGAATCTTGGAGCCATAAAATTTTCAAACTTGAGCCTCTTAAAATTCAAGAATCATGGAAAGTGTAGTGTTAGAATCTTAGAATTCTTGAATCTTAGATTCTGGGTATTCTAATAGAATCATAGAATCTACATGATACAGAAATCCCTTCTGTATTATCTCTGAATGAGGGCCATCCATACTGTTCTAATATTTTTCTATCCAAAAAATACAGCACAAACGTTGGTAAGGATGCTGTGTGGGAATTTCCCATCATGAACAACTCCATGATCTCTTTTAACTCCAGCTTGCAATTCAGGCTAGATGAACAATGTTTAGATTTAGCTCCAAAGACAAAAGAGGGAATAAAGAGTGATATGGAGATGAAAGAAGTCACAGGCTAAAATGGGGGTGAAGGGGGTAACTTCCCCAGCCCAGAGCCAAGATCTCAAGCGTGTCAAAAAAGGACGGAGAAAAAAGTAACATGTCATTCTCAGGACTTGGGAAACTGAATTCTCATTCATTAGCCTGGTGCCTAATGTCAGAGCTCAGAGGCTGAGAAAAGGAAATGTAGACCCCAGAGGGCCCCCAACTGTTCAGAGCAAAATACGTGGGCTGAGACTGAAGAGCGAGAGCCTAACGTTAGACCTGAGGAAGACGCGCCCAGGTGGGTGAAGGATATGAGAAATAAAAAAGCCTAAGTTTACAGATGACCCCCAATCAGGGGATTTTCCATATCCCATCCCCTTCCACACACACACCCCCAAACGTCCTCAGAGTCACTCCCACAGAAGCCACCAGACTTGTGGGGGTAGGGGTGGGGTTGTTATTGTGGGATAGGTGGGGCCCCCACAGGCCCACAAGGTTCCCAGGGGATCCAGAACACCACTGAGGCTCCAGATGGGGCAGCGTGGAGGGAGGCTTACTTTGCACGCGTGGTAAGTTACGAGTGTGACGCTTTGCGGGGAAAGCTACAAAAGCAAGGCAGACAAGAAGTCACAGAGGGGAGCAGGAACCCAGAAAGGGCGTGAGGCATGTGGAAGACCAACACCACCCTGATGGACAGAAGTAGAAGACTGGGGCTGAGAAGCCCCCGCCCCCCGCCTCCCCTAGGCCTGACCCCTGAGGTCTGTCCCAGCAGGCATTTGTGGGTCCGTCTTGGGGAGCACCATCTGTGGCGGTGGGAGGGTCCAGAGCAGCTGTTCCTGGCTACAGACTTCTTCCCCCACCCGGGGTTCAACAAGGACCTCAGCGCCAACGACCACAACCATGACATCATGCTGATCCGGCTGCCCAGGCCGGCGCGTCTGGGACCTGCTGTGCAGCCCCTCAACATCAGCAAGACCTGCGTCTCCCCAGGCACTAAGTGCCTCATCTCAGGCTGGGGGGCGGTGTCCAGCCCCAAGGGTACGGCCTTGCCTATGACACGCTCCGCTCCCTGTGTCTCGGCCCAGGGTCTGTTCTCTGACTCCTCCTCTTCCCTTTGTATCTACTGACGTATCTCATCACATCTCAAATGCCAGCAACCTTAAGATGCATCATTTTATGAACTGCGAAAAGTGGGGGAAAAAGAAAGGTCCCATGGGCAGTGTGACACCACTGATTGGAAGACACATCAGGATTTTAGCGATGTGAATCTTAGAATTGGGACAAATCGCTTCTCTCACAGTCCCACATCGGCAACCCGCTGGCCAACCAGTATGAGTTTTCAGACTTTAAAAACAGTCCAAATGGGCTGCTACTGCTACCTAAGACCTGGGGCATCTTATGTAAAAGCCATGTTTCTGGATTCTGTTGAAAAAGTCATAGTTCCCCAGACAGCAATCCCTGGGAAGCCAGTACAGACTGACACCTTCCCTCCAGATTCAGGTCCGCTGCCGCTCACCCTACCGTCTGCTGGCTGGCCACGCTGTTTACCGAGAAAGCTCCTGGTACACCTCAGTCTGCAGCAGAGTGTTACAGAGATGCATATGCATATTCTACATCCCTCTCTGTCTCTGCTGAATGTGCTGCCCGCTTCATCTATATCCAGTACCTCCACGTCTCCCTCCCTCTCAGTGATCATCTGTCCCTTTATTGCACTGTGCTCTCCTGCTTGATGCCCCGGGCTTGTTTTTTCACATTTCTTCGTTGTGTCCTCTGAGCATCTTTCCCCTTAAGAGGTCTGTTTCCCAGTATGTGAATCCCACACGTGCCTCTTCTTCGCATCTTTCTGTTTTACTCCTGTTTTTCTGGCCCTCTCTTCCTTCTCCTGTCCTTCTGCTACTCTTCTGTGCTGGAACTATGTCACCATTTTGTCTATCTTTCCCCTCCTGGGGAAAGGGAGGGTGCAGAAAGCAGGGGTTGCTGGCTGGGGGGCGCGGCCGCTGACCCTCTGTGATCTCCTCCCCACAGTGCAGTTCCCGCTCACACTGCAGTGCGCCAACATCAGCATCCTGGAGCCCATGCTCTGTCACTGGGCTTATCCAGGCCACATCTCAGACTCCATGATCTGTGCGGGCCGGTGGGAAGGGGGCCTGGGCTCCTGCCAGGTGAGACCCTTCTGTGGGGAAGGCGCGGGAGGAGGAGAGCGCTGGAAGCCTAGACTCTGAGATCTGAAACAGGAGGGGTCTGGGGGTCCAGACTCTGAGTCCTGGGGATGTGCAGCTCTCTGAGCTTTTACTCCTGGGTCTGAGGGAGAACAGAACGGAAAGTCACACTCCTAGGTGCCTGGGAGGAACATGTGACCTGTGCACAAGGGGTGACTGAAAAATACGGTGAAGGTTTACATTAAAATACCCATTACAGTAAAAGACACATTGTGATGAACCCTTCAGAACAGGTCCCTGCTTCAAGTACACCTATGCCACGCTCTTGCCACTTTCTGAAGCAGTTCTGGACGTCCTCAATTCTGAAGGTCCTCCTTCCTGCGTGTCATTACAAGAAGTGATCAAAAATAAGGTGAAAGCTGCTGCCAGTGCCATCCAAAAAAAGGCAGGCTCAGAAAAAACATTCGTGTGCCTTTACCCACTTTATTCACCTGACTTCTGCCTCCTCTGCAAAGTCAAAATGACCATGAAAGGTAAACATTTTGAATTGAATCAGGGCATCAGGCCGCCAGGAGAGCCCAACTAAAGACGCTCATGAAAGAGCACTTCCAGAACTGCTTCAGAAAGTAGCAAGAACCATGGGCTAAGTGTGTTGGAAGCGAAGGAGAATATTTTGAGGGCGATTAATAGCAATGTGCCTTTTACTGTAATGAAAACTTTAAACATTTACTGTACATTTGGATTGCACTTTATAATAGCGTTGAATAGATGGACCTAACAGTTTCTCCTGCTCTTCTCCGGCACACAGGGTGACTCTGGGGGCCCCTTGGTTTGCAAGGGGGCCCTGGCGGGCGTGGTGTCTGGGGGTGGTGAGCCCTGCTCCAAACCCCGGCGACCCACCGTCTATACTAGCGTATGCCACTATGACGAGTGGATCAGAAAAACCATCGAGGCAAACAGCCCGTAGGGTGTCACTGCAGTGCTCTGCCGCAACAGTCTACACCCTGGACCTCCGGTTGCCCCGGAGACCAAACTCTGTATGCTCAGTCTCCGCCCCCGCAAGTTGCCGACTACGGTTGGCCACGCCCCCTCATAGTGGCCAGGCCCCGCCCTAGGACGTCACCGAGAGCTGGCACCACCCCCTGGAAAGGTCCAGGTGTGGCTCCGCCCCAAGGATCACACCTACTAAATAGTCCCGCCCCCTAACTTTGCCCAATGGGACTTCTATAGAAGCCACTCCTCTTGGCCACGCCTCCTCCACCAGAAGATCCGCCCCTGTGACGTCATGGCGCAGCAGCTCCGCCCACGTGGAACTCCACCAGTGTCGGCTCCTCCCCTCGCGGCCCTGCCCTGGGCGTGTCCTGGGTTTGAATCCAGGCGGGGACTCCACCGGAGGATGCTTTTCTGAGCCAATGGGCTATTTTACAATAAATGCCCCTTTCTTCGGCTTGCGCTGTGGATGGAGGGCGCCTGGTGGGCGGTGGTGGGCGGTGGAGGGCGGGCGAAGGACGTGGTCTCCCCCCGCCCCGCCCGAGTCCCGGGTGAGTCCCGCCTGCAGTATGTCTCCATCGTCCTTATTGCAGCAAGGCCCTTGAACCCCGCTGGGGCTGCTCCCGCCACTCCCCGGGCGAGGGGAAACGAGGTCACGGTGCCTCCCAAACCTGCCTTCCCAGATCCCTCACCTCCGAGGCGGGCGGGCCAGGTCCGCCCTCGGAGGACTCGCCTTTTTTTTCATTCGGAGTTATTGGCAGCAGCCCCCTCCGCGGGAGAAGATCGGGCTCCCTGCCCTTGCTTCCCAAGGACGTAAGAATTCTGCCCCTGGCCCCTCCTCCCTCGGGCCCTGGGGGCCAGACCCCAGACCTCCTCCCTCAGCCCCGGGGTCCTGGCCCAGCTCTTTCCCTGGAACCCCGCTCCGCTCCCTTACCTCAGAGTCCGAGACTCCATCCCCTCCTCCCAAGATTTCGGTTCAGGCCCTCTGCCCCTCGGCACAGACTCCAGGGTTCTCAGGGGCTTCCCCGGCTCCGCCGCGGCAGGAGGCGGGGGAAGGGGCGGAGACTCCAGATTAAAAGGCTGCAGACTCTTGCACCGGCCGCCAGCACCGAAGTACGGGCCTCTTCCTCAGGGTCGAATCAGTAGGTGACCCCGCCCCTGGATTCTGGAAGGTGAGGTGGGAGGTGCTCAGACGCTGGCCTCAGGCGCAGGGACCCTTCCTTCTTCCCTAGCGCGCAGGACCCTGGCCTCAGACCTCAGCTTCCTCCTCTACCCTCCTCTTCCCATCTGTCCTCAGACCCATCGCTCCAAGACCCAGTTCCCTGCCTCCGTGGCAGGTGGGAGACACCCCCCTCCGGCACCCCTCCCCTCGCACTTAGATTCAGCGACGGGGACTCCCATACCACTTCTGCCTCAGACCAGAGAACCCAGATCTGCATCTTCCTCCGGCAGGACCCGCCTCCGGGAACCCCGCTCGCTCCCCAGTCCCAAAGCCGGAGCTGGAAGTCGGGCCTTCCCTTCCTGCCTCGCCCCACCCTCTCCAGCTCTCGGGCCCCACCATGGGACGCCCCCTGCCCCGTGCAAGCCTGATGTGGGCAGTCCTGCTCTTGCTGCTGGCCTCCTGGGCAGGTGAGGGCCAGGGGCAGGCACTGAGGAAGCAGGGTACTGAGGAAGCCGTGTGCACCCCCGGGGGGATGCGGGCACGCGGGGGCCGGGGCGCGGATGGGAAGCCTGTGGCTGGGGCTCTCTGAGAGTCGGTGGAGATGGGAAGCCCGTGTCAGAGGGAGGGTGGCATGGGTACTCCAAGGGAATGCTGCCAGAGTGTGTGTTGCGTGGGTGACCACTAGCGGGCTTCAGGGGGTGCATGTGTGTGTCTGAGTGGCCCAGTGAGGCTGCCGGCCCAGGATGGCAGAGTGCGGAATCATGCAGAATCCTGGCCCTGTGTCCCTTTGAACCCACAGGGGTCTTCCGGGCCCTGGAACTGCCCCTGAGGGTGGCGACCCAACCCTCTCCCTCCTGCTGCAGGGCGCACCGAGGCACAGGGGAGCAAGGTCCTGCAGGGCCATGAGTGTGAGGCCCACTCACAGCCGTGGCAGACGGCCTTGTTCCAGGGCGAGCGACTGCTCTGCGGGGGCGTCCTAGTGGGCCCCAGGTGGGTCCTCTCTGCAGCCCACTGTAAAAAGAGGTGAGTGGATGTTGGGTGGTGGGGTACTGGGAAGAGGGTGGGGTGGAGGCCTCAGCTCCTAAAGGAGAAAGCTGGACCCCGGGTCTGAGGGAGGAGGCTGGGCCTGGACCCCTGTGTGTGGGGAGGAGGCTGGGCCTGGACCCCTGGGCCTGAAGGATGAGGGCTGAGCCCTAATTGAGGAGGGGCCTAGCTCCCAAGCTCCTCCACATTTCCAGAAGGTACACGGTACGCCTGGGAGATCACAGCCTGCAGAGTAAGGACAAACCGGAGCAAGACATTTCTGTGGCTCAGTCCATCCAGCACCCCTGCTACAACAACAGCAACAAGGATGACCACGATCATGACCTGATGCTCATCCGACTAAGCAAGCAGGCATCCCTGGGGTCCAAAGTGAAGCCCATTGACCTGGCGAAGCAGTGTGCCAAAGTTGGGCAGAAGTGCACCATATCGGGCTGGGGCACAGTCACCAGCCCCCGAGGTAGTGCGTGGGCTTGGCCACCGGGGGAGGGAGAAGAGGAGCTGGTTGGCCCAGCGGACCCCAAGCCACTGGCAAACTTTGTTCTACCAGGAGAAGACAAAGAAGGGAAAGTGACTGTGAGGTTGGGATTCACCCAGGAGTGAGACCTGGAAGGCCAGACAGGAGTAGTGGGGAAGAGAGTGAACTAACAGACTGTCCAGCAGGGCTGCAAATAATCCCTCCTTTGGATGGGTAGTGCTATCCTAAGACAGCTTTCATTACCCAGGATTCTATACCTTCTGTAACAGACTTAGGATGTGTGGACTCCTAGGGGGATCAGGAAAACAGACGCTTCAGCCCCTTCTGCCCTTGAACCCAGGATCCTGGCCCTGTCCCATCTTTCCCTTGACCCAAGAGTCCACCCTTCTTTGCTCAGGACTTGGTGGTCCAGGTCCCCAACTCCCTTCTCAGTCTGGATCCCTGTTGAAGCCATCCCTTGGGGACAGTAGAGTCTAGACAAGCCCTTGTCTTCCTTCATGGTGAAAAAAATCAGGGCTCAGCACACAAGCAGTAGGGTTCTCCAGACAGGAGTCCCTGCTGGTCCTACTCCCACTGTGAATGAGACGGTGTGTTGCTGTCGAAGCACAGCTGCTCACAAAGCAGGTAGACCTGTTCCCACGCTGCCTCTTCTCTTCCCTGGGGAGCCCCTCCTTGTCTTCCACCCTCACCTTCCTCCTCTGCACACTGAGAGTCATTACCGGATAGTTCTGTGCTCCCAGTTACATCTATTTTTTTCACTGTGGTTCCTAGAGCTTGGAATGGTAACTATGTACTGTAGGTGCTCAGTAAATATTTCTTGGATGGATGGATGATGGATGGGTGGATGGATGGATGGATGAATGGGTGGGTGGATGGATGGATGGATGGGTGGATGGATGGATGGATGGATGGGTGGATGGATGGATGGATGGATGGATGGGTGGATGGATGGATGGATGGATGGGTGGGTGGATGGATGGATGGGTGGGTGGATGGGTGGATGGAAGGATGGATGGATAGGTGGATGGATGGATGGCTGGGTGGATGGATGGAAGGATGGATGGATGGGTGCATGGATGGATGGATGGATGGATGGATGGCTAAATAATGCATACCTCCTTCAAAGAGTTGTTGGGAAATTCACATGAGATTGCAAACGTAGTTTCTGGCATACAGGAGCTTTTCCCAGTCATGTCTGGGAAGATTAATAAGAGAATGAAGATTAATAAGAGAATTCCATGAAGATTAATAAGAGAATTCCACTTTCAGTAATTAAGTCAATATTTATTCAGTGGGCATCTAGCATGCCTCAGGCACAAAGTCTCTGTTCTAATGGGGTCACTTACGAGGTGGGGAAAATACACAATAAACAAATAAATGCAAAACAAAATATTAGGTAGAGTTAAGTGCTGCTGTGAGTTACTGTGGCGGGCATAGAAGAGTGTGGTGGAGGGCTAGTGTTTTAGTTAGTCATTACTTCTGGAGGCTTCTAAGAGGTGACATTTGGAGAAAGGAAGATCAATCAGAAATTGAGAACCTGGTGGTCTGAGGGCAGTGCCATTGGAGGTAGAAGGTCAGAGGTGACACAAGGGGCCACCTCCAAGTCTCTCCCCAGGGGCACAGCTCTTCTTGGTGTGGGGGGAACTGATAGCCCCTGAGAAATGTGCCAAGCTTTGGGTGGGCAAAGGTAGGTGAGAGCCAGACCAAGATGAACACAAAGGGCCGCTCTCTCTCACAAGCTCTTCCTCCTCAGAGAACTTCCCCGACACCCTCAACTGTGCAGAGGTGGAGATCATTTCCCAGAAGAAGTGTGAGGAGGCCTACCCAGGCCAGGTCACGGATGGCATGATCTGTGCGGGCAACAGCGACGGGGCCGACTCCTGTCAGGTGAGTGACTTCCGAAATCCTCTTCTCCCCATCCTGCACCTGTCCCATAGAGGCACGAGGCTTGGGGAGGAGTACTGGGGAAGGTGACCTCAAAGAGTTAGTAGCCAGAGAGGTTGCTCTTTCCCCTACGGAGTGGAGTCAGGTTCAGAAGAAGCCATGCTCCCCCTGAAGGGTACACAGCGTAGGGACCAGGAACATTGATTATCGGTGCCATTTTCTTGGAAAGCTTGGCCTGAGGGATGAGAAGCAGAGAGGGTAGGTTGGATGCTGAGGAGAGGTGTCCGCAAAGGAGAGAGTCGGGTTGGAGGCTAGGCAAGCTCCCTGCTCCCCTTCCCAGGTCTCCTCCTTGGAATCTGTGCCCACACCACCACTGGCCAGGAAGTCAGCTACTTCTCTCTGAGCCCTGAGATGATGGGCTCATTAGGGAGTAATGCTGCCTCACCAACTGGCCAGGGAACATGTGGATGTCCCCTCAGGAAATTTCTACCCACTTCCCTTCGGATCTCTCATAGGTACACTATTCTCTTTCCTGTTGGCTGTAACTCAGGCCTAGTGTCCCCTGGCTTTGTCTCCTTCATTAAAGCTCCAGCCCCCCATCATTAACAATCAATCCCTGGAGACAATGCCTTCTTCCTCATTGGCCAAGAGTGGATTCATTTCTATTAGTGATATTGCCGTGAAAGCAGAAATCTCTCCATTCTTCCATAAAGGCAATGGGCTCTATACAGAGATTCCTCCCATTGTCCCTTGGGCATCTGGGGTGGTGCATGTCTGTGTGACCACAAGAACCCTGCTGCTTTCTCCCATGTCTGGCAACTGGAATCTACGGAGCAAACAGCATCTCAGTTCCTCCATGTAATCCCCCACAGCCTTCTCTCTGGATTGCACCCTCTGGACTTCCTTCACTCTCTTCCCTCATTGGCCTCGATTTTGGCCATCGCCCTTAGACACCCTGTCTGCCTCTTGTACATCAGATGCCCCATCTTCTCACTTCTGATTGGCCTCAGGGGACAATGCTTTTATCCTCATTGGCTATAGGGGACCAATCACATTAAAGAACTAGTATAAATACTAGAAGCAACAGGAAGAAAGTTTGGGCACTTGCTCTCTACCCATCTCCTCCAGGGCGATTCTGGAGGACCACTGGTGTGTAATGGAGTCCTCCAGGGCATCACATCTTGGGGCTCAGACCCCTGTGGGCGGCCCAAGAAGCCTGGTGTCTATACCAACATCTGCCGCTACCTCAACTGGATCAAGAAGACCATGGGCAATAAGGGCTGATCCCAGAAAAAGCTGTGGATCTCTTTCAATAAACAGACCCCTGCTGCTTGCTTGCCTGTCTGTGTTTTGGCCCTGTGAGGAGGGATGGATCAGAAGGGGATGCATCTTGGTGTCTGGCTTTTAGGAGATCTGAAAGACCAGGACCCCATGGATTCTATGGCCAGTACCAGCACCCAAAATAATTCTCCCCACTCTTTTTTTTTTTTTTTTGATAAGACTTGAGTGAGTGGGAGGATGATTTTAGGGGAGAAAGGATATTAAAATATCAAGGAGGCCAGTCTATGGAAAGCAGTCTTGAAAAAGTTTTTGTTCAATTTTTCTGAGCAGCCTAAGTGTTTAAAGATCATGGGGAGTTGCTCCCTACTTTTTCCCAGTTGTTAGATATGCATAGAAGAGTACAGTAAATATTCACAAGTCAACACTCATGAAACCAACCAACAGGTAAGAAAATAATACTTTGAAAATCCTCCAAAGTCTAGAAATTTTTTTCACAATGTACCAGCTGTTTAGGGGTATCAATAGAAAAAATGAACATTGTGCCCAAATTAAAGTGTGGAACAAAAAGCATTTGCGAAAGTTGTCAGTAGAGCAAAAGCTTAACATAAATCTTCTTAGGGAAACATAAGAAGGTTGGTTATTACAAGGATATAAACAGCCACTCTGCTAGGATTTCTCAGAGTACTTTATCTTCTTACAAAGGACTAATCTAAATCCAGACTAGGCAATTTAGTGAGAATCTGCCTTAAAATAAAAAGGGCTGGGTATGTAACTCTGTGGTAGAGCACCCTTAGTTTTAATCCTCAGTATTGCAGAAGAAAGAAAGAGACAGAGAGAGAAGGAATATGACTGGTCCACCTCACATTTTCTCATCCAACCACATCATAGGTAACTCAGTGGCCAACTGTTTGATTGTGTTCTGGTCAGGTGACCAATCTGAGTCAATCATTGGCCATTTGAAGTCATGTGATATGAAATATGGCTGCCCAAGTTTGTTAGAAGGCCATTCTCCACAAGAGATGTGGATGTATAAGATGCCTTGTCCAAATGAATCTCCAGCTCTGACAAGGTGAACAGGGCCTGCTCCTTAGGTTTGTCATTGTTGCCAGGGAGAAAGCATGGATCTTATTGGCTTGACCTGAGTCAAGTGGGTTGGTGGGATTAGACAACTATGATGGACAGTTTCACCAGAACTACAGGAAATGAGGAAGCATCTCCCCGCAAAGTGAAGTGTTGTTCTTAAAAGAAGGGGGAAGGGAATCCAGAAAGTCAAAAACAATGGTCCATCAGAACCCAGAGGCTGAGTTAGGAGGTGCTAGAGTCATTGTGTCCTGGATCCCTTAGGGCAGGGCACAGCTGGCAGAATGGTCAGATGCCAGTTCTCATGTGTGGTCATGAGCCGGAAGGTGAGTCATCAGACAAAGGTTTAGGACATGAATCTGAGGGTGAGAGAGGTATGAAGCTGGGTGTCTGGGTGGAACTTAGTAATAGGTATTGATGTTAACCTCAGAGGACACAGGGGGGCAGGAATTTAGGCTCTCACCAACGTGGGGGGTGAGCATCATTAGTAGGACCAGGGAATGCATCATTAAGAGTCTGCTTTGAGACAAACGAGATTCAAGGCATGCGAGGGTGGAACGAGGAATTTCATGCTGAGTGTGTGTGTATATGTGTGTGTGTGTGTGTGTGTGTGTGTGTGTGTGTGTGTGTGTACAGTGGTAATACTATAGGCTTCTGCATTCCCAGCATTCAAATTCTGACCCTTCTTCCTCCTTAGCTATGCAATTTTGCTCAAGTGATCTAATCTCTCTTAAATTTCTGTTTCCTCATCTATAAAATGAAGATGACAGTTCTTACTTGGGCGGATGTGAGGCAGAATAGAGACAAGGTCTGAGAAGCACATATCACACTACGTGCAGATAGACAAGATACTGAAACTGCTTCATTCCCTGGGTAGTGAGGTAAGGAAGGTGGTGTTAAATCAGTGCCTGATATGCGCCCCTCAATCTGCCATCCATAATTTATGGAACCCTCTCAGCTGGCTCAAGAAGTAGGCTTTGCTCTCTTCCACTTTAGAGAAGGGCTACAGACTCAGAAAAATGAAGTCACAGGCTAGGCAACAAACCTGGGTTGGACTAACTTGTGAGGACACTTTCTTTCTACCCTACCCCAGTGAGATGGCAGAATGGCTCAGAGATCAAAGCAGGACTGAGTATAAAGGCAGTGGATCTGTGGATGCCAGAGGCTTGCAAACAAGTATTTATTTAGTTTTCTCATATATTTTCCAGTCTGACATGGGTGGTAAAGAAAACAACAATGAACATCTTTGCTTATGAAGACAAGGATTTAGCAACAGAGCCAGATTACTTAGGACCAGAACTCTGAGTGACAGACATACAAACACATCTGGTGACTTGGGAGTGCTAGCAGAGCTCCGGAGTAGCACAGCTCTTCTCCCCTTTTAACAGAATACTGAGAGTGTTGAGGACTGAGGTTGAAATTTGCATCAGGTTTAGTGACTTAGTTTAAACTTCGCATGGGATCCACATTATAATGATGTTAGTTGAAAGGATTTGTTTTATAGTTTGTGTGGAATAAAAGGTTAAAATTGTGTGTGGAGTTGGGGAAATGAAGGTGGAGTGCAGGTAAGTTGGTAATGGAAATGAAATTGGGATTTCAGTAGAAATTGGCTTGGAAATAAGGACAAGGGTGGGTTTGAGACAGCATTAGGGTTGGTGCTGGATGGCCACTTGGGTGGGTTTATGGGCAGGAATCAGCGTGGGCTTCCTACAATATGTCAGGAGTTGAGACTGAAGTCTGTGTTGTCTATGAGGTACTTTGGGGACTGAGGCTATGGTGGGTATTCATTGTGTGAGTCCAGGCTCAGTTTGACTTACGGTTAGGAGTTCAGGATCAGATCAAGAGTCAGAGTTGAGGTTAGCTGAAGTTGGATTCTAGCCTGCATTAATAACTGGGTCAGAAACTCAAGTTTAGGTCTGAGTTTAGGTATATACTGAAGTTGGTCAAGGATGAAGCAAGATTTTGGCTTCACATGAAGTACAAGTAGGAGCCTGGGGTTAAGCCTGGGGCCATGTCAAGATTGGTGTCAGTGGGCATTAGAGATATGCATGAGGCCAGCCTCTGAGGCCTTTTTGCCTTTCTGAGAAGCCACCAACCACACTTGACCATGTCTTATCCATTAATAGCACCACCACCCCCAGTAAGAATTTAAAGCCTTGACATCTTCTGTGTCTCCACTTGTCCATCCACTGCATGACCACAGCCTGTTGATTCTCTTTCATAAATCCAGTCAGAATCTGTCTACTTAATGTCATCTCCACCTGCCAGTGCCCTTATCCAAATCACCATCATCTTTCATCTAGACAACAATGACTCCTTCATGGTCTGCCAACATCTTCCCGTCTTCCTAAATCCCTCCTTAAACAGCAGCCAGAGTGATGTTTTGAAAATACAAATCTGGTTATGGTATTTCCCTGAAGTCCAAAGCACTCTTCTTTGTCAGACTCGCCCTGTGCCATGAAAGGCACTTTGTGGTCTGGCCCTGGGCTGCATCCACCCTGCCTCCAGCCCTGGGCCTTTGTGGGTGCTGTTTCCTCCACACATTGCTCTCCTTGCTCCTCCCATGTTCTTCCAGTTAACACTTAACTGTGCTTTCAGCTTTCAGCTCACTGTCGCTTCCTGGGTCCAACTGCCTGGCGTGCTTCAGAACCCCTGCATCTCTCCTTCAGAACAAATTTTATAGCTGCAATTTTATAGTTGTTTATTAGGGTTATTTCCTTATTGTCTGTTTACACAAGATTGTCAGCACTCTGAGAAAAGGGATTCTACCTAGATTTATGCATCACTGCATGCTCAGCATCTCACCCAGCCTATCATACAGTTGGTGCTCAACACATGCTCACTAAACATGTTACAGAACCAGGTCTGAGCCAGGTGAGGGACGATGGCCAGGGAGAGAGCCAGCACTAGAGGAACATTGGCCTTGTGGACTGCCATGGTTACAAATAAGGAGTCAAGGTAAAACTGGACTTGGATTCATGGTTCTTGATCTTATTTGGGATCCAAGTTGGGATTTGGGTTCAACACCGAGGTGTTGGTAAGGATGAATTTGGCTGTAAGGACCAAATAATTATCCCAGACAGGAAGCCTGGCAGAGCCACAAGATGAGGAGATTCCATAGTTGGATAATTTACCAACACAACAGTGTCATCAAAGACCCAGACGATCATCACTTTGCTTGGCCGTCTGCAGTATTTACGCTTGATCCACCATCCACTTACCCTGATGGTCCCAGGAGAGCTGCCACAGTGCCAGAATTTGCATCCAGAATGGACATCATCTAGCAGAAGAAACAAGAACCCTTCCAGTGACTCTGAAGATAGCAAAAATTGTTCTCAGAAATTCCCAGTGGTCTTTCCTTCACTCCCCATTGGCCAGACAAGAATCACCTGTCCACCTCTAAACCAATCAGTGTCAAGCACAGTGTGTCTCCTGCACTTGGCTCACCCAGCTTTCCTTCACTCCCCATTGGCCAGACAAGAATCACCTGTCCACCTCTAAACCAATCAGTGTCAAGCACAGTGTGTCTCCTACACTTGGCTCACCCAGCATTAGGGTCATGATGAGGATAAACGATTATCCAAGCAGAATCGGGTCAGAAAGAGATGTAAAGGAGTGAGTGCTTGGGTAGGCAGCAATAATATCTATTATGGGTCAGATTAGGAGTGGAAGATGGAATTGGGTTATGGATCAGGACTGAGAGTGGGTTTGAGCTCAGGATTAAAGACTGCATCGGGTCTGATGTAGAAATTGATGTTAACTCTGCTTTTAGGAGTTTGTGTTGAAATAATAATCACAACATGGTTCCCATCTGAGTCTGACCTTCAGGGCTCCAGACTTTCGGAACCCTGTTATATTTCTGGCTCCATTGCCTCTCCTCTGCCCCTCACTCAGCTCTGAGTACAATGACTTTCCTGCTAGGACACTCACCATGCTGCTCATCTAACACATCTGCCTCTTCACTTGGCTGGAACTCACCTCCCCCAGGTTCCGCCTGAGCCCCTCCCTCATTCCCTCCAAGCTTTGGTTGAAGAGCCACCTTCAAATGGTGTCTTCTGACCTTCTAACATGATAGGATCATCCCAGGGGTCCTTGAGGACAGGGCACCAGTATCCCTTCAACCCTCTTCCTTGCTTTTATTTCCTTCCACAGCACTTACTACCACCTAGCGAATTCTATATTCCATGTGCGTATTTTTGCATTCATAGTCTCTAGCCCACTAGAGCAGGCAGATCTACAATAGCAGGAGTCTCAGGCTGGGGGGTTCACTGCTATGCCCCCAGTATCCAGAATGGTTCCTGGAACCCAATAGATACTCAGTGGATACTTCTGTGGTGGACACCATGAGCAAAAATGAATGGATGGCTCATCCCTGTTACAACCAAAACTCCCCAAATGAACTTCAATTTGAGGCCAATTACATAAGTCACAATACTAACACAATAGTATGGAATATTACACAATGTTCAAAAGGAAGGGGAAATGATCAAATGTACTGACAGGGGAAAGTGTTCCGGATATTGTACAAGGAAAAAAACTTAAAAGCCAGGCTCAATGACACATGTCTGTAATCCCCAGCACTCTGTGAGGCTGAGGCAACAGAATCACAAATTTGAGCCCAGCCTGGACAGTTTAGTGACTTAGCAAGACCTTATCTCAAAATTTTAAAAAAACACTGGGAATATAGCTCTGCATGAAGGACTTGATACCTAGTACTAAAAGAAAAAAATCACATTATATAATAATACTTAGTACAGACACTTTTGTTATCAATACACAATATACAGATAAACCTATGAATGATATGAATGTTACTCCTTTTTATTATACCTGGTTCAGGCTCAAAGGCAAGAGGGATGCAACCCATATAAGCCCCACAGGCTGGTCAGATTTAGGGTGTAGGGTCCAGGCCAGCCCTGAGAGGGGACCAAGGTAGGAGAAAGGTCCAAGGGAGGAGCCATAGCAGGGCCAACCTTTGCTCCACCCCTTTCCCACCCCTCCAAGCCGAAGCACCTGGTCCTCCCCCATGCAGCCCTGACCTCCAGAGCCAGAATGTGTGTGGGTGAGTGAGCTGGGTGCCGCCCGACCTGGCGACCTGGCAACCTGGCTTCAAGAAGAAGGGTGGAAAGAGAGTGGGGTGATACCAATTGCTTTGGCTGCCTCAGGGGTTCAGATAACCAGAGCCAGCAGGAAGAAGTATCCAAGCTCCAGCCCCGCCTGCACCCCGGGGCGCTGAGGGAGGGGGAAGAAGGAGGCGGAGTGGTATAAGAGGACTGCCCTGCACAAGGCTGCATACTTGTCCCGGCTGGACAGGAGCTCAGATCATATCAGACG
>NW_004955558.1:1490695-1526815 GCF_000276665.1 Chinchilla lanigera
GAGCTGGGGAAGGGTAGGGGTGCTGCTGGCCTTGCCTCCTGGTTAGAGGGCAGATCACTCCCTTACAGGAGAAGAGAAAGGACCTTACAGACTTACAATTTGAAAGGACAGGAGAGGGGTAGGAGATAGGGGCTGAGGGCCTGCACTTCCGGGTATGAGGGAGGGGAGGTCCAGACTGAAGATTCCATCCTGAGCTTCTCCCCCTCCCTTGCTGCCCATAGAAGTGGCTGGTCCTTGTCTGGCTGCCCCTGAGAGGCTGCTAGGCACCATGGCAGGATCCCGTTTCCTGACCCTGCTGGTTCTCCTGCTGAGCTCAGCCCTGGTAACTGCTCAGTGGGATCGTGTAGACTCTTCTGGGGCCCACACCGAGGGTCACACTCACCAGGGAGACCGTCCGACTCACCAGGGAGACGGTCACACTCACCAGGGAGACCGTCCGACTCACCAGGGAGACAGTGAGTCTGAACCTCCCCTGCTGGAGAGCTTCCATCCGGGAAAGGCTGGGCTGGGCGGCTCTGCTCCTTCTTTCTGCTTGTCTCTGCCTCCTCCTTCTCTGTGCACACCGAGCCCTGCCTCTGCCTCGAGGAGCCTCCATCTGTCCCCACGCCCGGCCCCAAGGGTGCTCCTCAGAGCTTTGCCCCTTGGTCCCTCCCATGCCCAAATGTCATGTTCTCTGCCCTCCTCTGCTTCGTGGTCTCTGCTTGTGTCCCTGTCTCTCTGCCTCCCTGATGCTGGCTACCCACATATCCCTGTGTCCCTGTATAGGTGAGGGTGACAGAAGCGGGGACAGGATCATTGATGGCTACAGGTGTAAATCAGGCTCCCACCCATGGCAGGTGGCCCTGCTGAAAGGCAGCCAGCTGCACTGCGGCGGCGTGCTGGTCGGCAAGCGCTGGGTGCTCACAGCTGCCCACTGCAAGATGGGGTAGGTGTGGCGCAGAGGCCAGCTGGGCGAGGTGGGGAGCCAGTGCCCCCTCCCTCGTCACACTCTCCCTCTGAATGTCACTGCCTTCTTCCAGCCAGTACACTGTGCAGCTGGGTAGTGACAAGCTCGGTGACAGCAGAGCTCAGAAGATTAAGGCCACACAATCATTCCGCCACCCGCGCTACTCCACACAGACCCATGAGAATGATATCATGATGGTGCGGCTCGATAAGCCAGCCAGGATGTCGTCCAGTGTGAAAGCCGCCAGCCTGCCCACCCACTGCGAACCTGCTGGGACCTCATGTTCCGTCTCTGGCTGGGGCACCACAACCAGCCCACAAGGTGACGCTGCTTCAGTGACTCAGGGTCCAGGCCCAGCCTCCTCCCTCAGACCCAGGAGTCCAGGCCTAGCCTCTTCCTCTAGATCCAGGCCCCAGCCCCTGGACCGTCATTCCCCAACGCCCAGGCCCACAGCCCCTTGGTACTTGGGCTACCCTCTGCCAGTCCCAGACATCTGAGTGACAGCCCTCCTTCCCTGTCCCACAGTGACCTTCCCAGCCATGCTCATGTGCACTGATGTGAACCTCATCGCCTCCAACGAGTGCAAAAAGGTATACAAGGAACTGCTGGGGGAATCCATGCTGTGTGCAGGCATCAAGGGCTCCAAGACCAACACCTGCAACGTGAGCTTCTCCTCCCTGCCCCGGCCTGTCTCTGACTGGCAGCCTGGCCTGCTGTCCTCTCAGACTCTGCCTCCTCCGTCTCTCTCGCTCATCCTCTGTGGGTTCAGGTGCAGGAGCGTGTCAGGGGCTGCTGAGGTCTGAGCATGGGCAGAGTTTCCTGTGGCTGAAAAAGGAGGGATGGAGCTAGGTTAGGGGATTGAGGGCCCTGCCTCAGACCCAACCCTTCATGGGACACCAAAATCCCAGTGAATGAAATAAACTACATTCTGGACCCTCTTGGGCCCCCCTGGTCCTGGGGATGGAGCCCAGGGCTTTTGCACTGAGCTATATCCCAGCCCTTTTTTATTTTTTACTTTGAATCAGGGTCGCATTAAGTTGCGAAGTTGCCTAGGCTGGCCTCACACTTGCAATCCCCCTGCCTCAGCCTCTCACAGTGTGCGGATTTCAGGCATTCCCTGCCACATCTGGCTTCTCAGCAATATATTTTAAGAAACTGATGCAAAAAGTCTGCTATGAGCCAAAGATCATAATTTAAGGAGTGGCCCGGTCTTACTGATTCCTCCTCTTTCCTCAGGGCCCGGTGTGGCTCAGCACAGCACAGTACTCGTGCTGTCTTCACTTTACACTTTGTTTGCTACGTCCAGCCTGCTGGGGGTTTTTTCTTTTGTTTTGTGTTTTGGATTGCATTTGATTTTGTTTTATTGTTTTTTTGAGACAGATCTCGCTTTGCAGTTCAGGCTGGTCTTGAACTCACTATGTAGTCCAGGCTGGCCCTGAACTCACAGGGATCCTCCCGCCTCAGCCTCCCAAGTGCTGGGATTACAGATGTGCGGTGCTACATTTGACTTTTAAATCACTGCACTGAAGTATTATTTATGGTGCTTTCTGAGGATTTTCTGACTGATGTGAATGCCTCACTTGTTGTTCTGGTCCTGGCGGTAGGATGGTCTCTTCTGCTCCTCTTTGGGCCTACTTCATCTGAAGTCACACCCTCTACTCCCCCACCCCCCAACCCCCACGTCCCCACCCCATCTCTGTACATTTTGCCACACCTTTCTCTGTAGGCCTGATTTCATTTCATTCTTTCCCTCCTTGTTGTCTCTGTGTGTTGGTGTCTCCCTCTACCCTGTCTCCGCCCTCTGAGGGAGGTGGGGCGGTGTCTACTAGGGATGAAGGCATAGGAGAGAGATGCCTGTCCTGGAGAAACCCAGGGAGGCTGCTTCATGAACTTGGAGCAGTGGCCCAGAATCTGCCACTCAGAAGCTCCAGGGCTCGGTTTAATGCACTCCTGTTACTGTCTCAAAGTCCTTAGTGGTTTGGGGACAAGGAGTTACATATTTTTTGCTAGGAGCTCTGTAAATGATGTCATAGCTTCTACCCTTGGTTTCAAAGATCGCCCTGCCCTTCCCTCTCCTGCGCTAAGGGCGCACACCCACCCCTTAGGGAAGATGCTCTTCCTCCACTGGCTTGGACAAAATCTTTCACCAAAAACTTTATACTGAAAATGACAATGAAGGAATCTCTGGAAGCCCCACCCCTTTCCTGTGATCATTTCCATTGGCCAGGACTCCACCAATGTCTGCACAGAATCTGGTTTGTCCATTCCAAGATAGTACTAATTCATGCTTTCCCATTGGTTCCTAGAGACAATGAGTCTCTTCTTATTGGTCAGGGTGGCCTAGAAGGACAAACACTGAACAGGGGAATGTATAAGACTGAGTTGGGGTAAGGGATTTGCTCTGCAGCCAAAACTGATCTGCTGTGTTCCCTGCAGGGTGACTCAGGGGGACCGTTGATGTGCAAAGGTACCGTGCAAGGTATCGTGTCCTGGGGAACTTTCCCTTGTGGCCAACCCAATGACCCAGGAGTCTACACGCAAGTCTGCAAGTATACCAACTGGGTGAAACAGACCATGAGAAGGCATTCCTAATGCACCACCAGGAGTCAACTCACTGCTCCTGGCAGGAAACTCACAGAAATAAGGGCTTTGGTGACCTCTAAATTCATATTTGACTTCATCTTTCCTTGGAGACATAGTAAAAACCTCAAAAAACACAAGCCAAAATAGCATGGACTTAAAACCAAAACAAGTAAAGAAAAGAGAAACCTCAGGGCTTTGGAAAATGCGATGAGACCGGCATTCTCAAATCCTGGATCTGGGAATTCATTCAGTCTCCATGCGGGTGGTTTGTTATCATGAGCGGGAGGCCATCCTTCACTGCCTTTGATCTAGTCATTCTAATTCTAGGAAGAGAGTGCTAAAAACAAAAAAGGTACCAAATGTGGAGCAAGAGTTGAATTCATTGCATTATTTGTTGTAGCAAAAGAGGGAAGAAATATGGAACCTGTTCTGGAGTAAATAGGTCAATTTGTTTAAGGTCACAAGGAAGCCATTAAGAGTAAGACCTAGGCAGAACTGTGAGTGTTGCATTTGTTCGTGCTATCAGATGTTAAATGGAGCAAAGAAGCTACAAAAGAAAAATGTATGTGATCCTGTGAGTGATACACTTGGAATAAAGTTGGAGAGGATATGTACCGATTGCATGTGGTGTTGGCCTTAGAGGTCTCCTTCTTCACAGTGACATTGCCATAGATGTGCACTTTCATACCTGGGAAAGTAAAGGGGGGAAAGCTCTGGGGAATCTAAGGCTGGAGGGAAGAGACCCTTGAGGGACGGGTGGAGGTCAGAAAGAAACTGCATCTGGTTTTGAACCTAGAGCTGCCTCACTCTTCTATGATGTGCTTCTTTCTGCTCCTGGGTCTCAGTTTTCCTCATCTGTGAAACTGGAAAAAGAAAGAGAAAGAAAGGGTAGGAGAGAGGAAGGGAGGAGAAGATACGCCTTCCTTTTCATAGTGATGTGAGAGTGTTTCTGAGCATCTCACAGCTGACAGACAAGTTCAGAGAGGGGTTGGGGATGGCAGGTAGTCAGGTGTCCCGGCCTGTGGGTACAGTCAAGGAGGACCCTAGAGGGGGAGTGGGGATGGTAAAGGGACAAGAGACATGAAGAATGGAGACAAGACAGGATTCTGATCAAGTCTCATTTATTGGCGGGAAGTACTGTGTATATATAGGGCACGGGGAAATGCAGAAGTTCTTATGGTGGGAGTAACCAAGTAACTGGACAAAGGTGGGAGTAGCTAGGTAACGGTGGGCAGTCCTGACTTAAAGGGAAAGGTGCATCTTCGGGGAAGTAGGCAGGATAACAGAAACTTATCTCAGACAACAGAAACTTAATGCTTAAGACGGCTACTAATATACAATGGAGGTCAGTCACAGGTCTCCCACAGTCAGGGTATTAGAGTCCCACAGGGTCTAAAGAAAGTCAGCAACCAGTGTCCCAGGACCAGAGGAAGACAGTGGCTGGGAAGTAGGGGAATAAGGAAGGGATTTTGGAAGGGAAGAAGGAGGAGTCCGTTGTGACTCAGAGCCTGGCCACAAGCCTCACCATCAGAGATCTCTGGGCGGTTATACCACAGACGTTGTTGACACAGGGATCCACTCCAGTGCAGGACCTGTGCTTCCTACCAGCGATTCCTGCTTCTCTCCAGTTCCTTCCCCGCCATCCTCCAGGTGCTTCCTCTCAGCTAATGTCCCCAAATCTCTCCTGATCCACCCTCCACCCTTAACACCCCATAGTCTGCAGCCGCTGATCCAGGGCACATGGAACACTAAAAGATGGAAGAGCCCAGCCTCCTTGCTCAGACCTGGGGGTCCAGGCCCAGCCTCCTCCCTCGGACTGCCCTCATCTAGACCCAAAGCACTTCCTTTTTCGGATGTTGGTGTCCAGGCTCCAATCCTTGTTTCTGTGGGCCTTTGTGAAATGTAAAGAATGCCGTGGAATCTTGCCTTACTTCCCATGAAGCTCTATCAGCTTCCCTCTCTCCTGCCAGGATCCCAAATCAATACTCAGTTTAACACTGTAAAAAGTAACAAGACAACCTTTATGCTAATCCACTCCGTAAGCTCACTGTCCTCTTCTTTCTTCTTTTTTATACAAGTTCAAGGTGGGTTGGCTTGCAAC
Organism: Chinchilla lanigera; assembly: GCF_000276665.1. Classification (NCBI taxonomy): domain Eukaryota; kingdom Metazoa; phylum Chordata; class Mammalia; order Rodentia; family Chinchillidae; genus Chinchilla; species Chinchilla lanigera. Next base: position 1,496,326 of record NW_004955558.1, read on the forward strand.
GACCTGAGATATACTCATACTGAAATTTTTAGCCTTGTTTCTAGATTCAACTCCCAGTTGTAGCGCTTGCTGAGTGCGTGTGTGCGTGAGCAGGCGCATGCGCTGTGGATGGGGAACTTCAAACTCCTCCCACAGTGCTTCCTGCACGCTAAGCATTTCCTGTATCACTGAGCTACACCCCAGCCCCACTGTCTTCTCTTGCTGCATCACTTCCACACCCCTATTTCTTCATCCCGGAAATGGGAGAAAAATCACCTATTTCACAGGCTTATTATGAAGATCAACTAATATGCACAAAATGCTGGAACACTGACACAAAATAAGCCTTCAACAGATACTGGTTCTCATTGTGTGGGACTTCTGGCATTTCTCGTGTGTGTGCTCTCAGGAAATTTCCTTATTAAACAATGTCTGTGCTCAAGCCTTTTGCACAGCAAGTCACTTTGGAAGGAAATGCCTGGCAAGTGAGCATGTGTAGCCTGTGGAGATGGTAAGACCACGAAATCCTCTGTTGGATGTCACGGGGAAATGGGCGGAGTTGGGGGTTTCATCCTCACCCTTAGAAATTCCTCTGCTCCCTCTGGCCTACCACCTTCATCCTTTTCCCACACTGCTCTAGTCAGTTCCTCCTGGGCACATCCACCTCCTATTGTAGTGAGATAGGCCCAGAGGGTCACCATGAAAGGAGCCGTATCCCAGACCATGTTGGAAGCTGAGTTTAATTCAGGGTCTACCACCGGTCCCTGAGAGTGGACCAAGTACTGCAAGCATGTACACAGGCAAGGCTTTATTGGGTGTAGGGGTCTTTAGCTGAGGGGAGTCTGCATTGACGGTGAGAGGGACCAAGCTGCTCTCCAGAGAAGGCGAGAAGCAAGCTTTTACTGATCTCTTGGGATGTATTAAAGCCAAGTCAGTTTCCACTGGCCAGAGGCACAGTTCCAAAAGGTGTTCCTTCTTGTGTAAGATTTGGACCATGGGATGGTCACAGTCAACTTTGGAGCTGGCACCAGCATCCCAGGCAAAGCATCCCAGCCTCTTGCACCTGGGCCCAAGGATAGGGTCAAAGAACTTCAGGTGCTCAGGTTGCTATGGCAGTTGAAGAAGAACCAGGGTCGAGACAGAAAAGAGAAAAAAAAGACAGAAAAACAAAAACACATAACCAGTTCCAGGGGGCAAACACCATGTCTGCACTGCAGCTCTGAGTAGAATCTGAGCCAAAGGTTAGGCAGCAAAGGGGACAGACACAGAATGAAGACAGAGATGCCAGGCCTTCTCCACTTGTTTTAGTCACCTATCCAGCATTTGCAGCCCCTACATGGAGGGACAGGGGTCTCAGCCAAAGCAACCCCACAGTAACCCAGGTATTGTAGTCAGGGTTTACAAGGGAAAAGATTTAATACAGGGCACATAATTTGGAGGTTTATTTTATAATATTCACCCAAACAGTCAAATATGGAAGAGTCTGTGCACACATCAGAGACCCAAAGAATCCAGCTCAGGGCCTGGATGCCACAGCAATGTTTCTCACGAGTACAGCTGAGCACCTAGAGCCCACGGCAATGCCTCCCATGAGTCCAGCTGGAGGCCTAGAGCCCACAACAATGTCTCACGCAAGTCTGTATGAAGGACCTGCGCTGGGAAGGTGCAAAGGTCAATGGTGGGAGCCAGAGAGTCTGCACCAGCAGGTTGAAGGATCTGTGCCAGCAGGCTGAGGGATCTGCACTGGAGCCAGGAAGCAACGCTCAAGGTAAGAACCAGAGCTTCCCTGAAGAGAACCACAGCCATTGTCAGTGACAGTGAGGACCTGAGCTCCTCTGACAGTGAGAATAGCTGAGTTCATATCAGGAAAGCCAGTGTGACGAGCTTCTCCAAGAAAATCAACAGCACACCGTCTTCCTTCCCCTCCAGTTCTATTTTTACGCTGTTGGCAATAATCCTCAGGCGGGCCTTCCACACCCAGCACCACACGGAGTCAGTTCGGTTCGATGTTACATGTTGACCATTAGTTAATCCACTACACCAGGAGAGCATTACCATGGCCTGCATATCACAGATGTCACGACAGCAGTCTAGTGGGGAACTAAGATTGCCTCACCCAACTGCGCAGCCTCCAACCTGTGAATTGACTAAAAGCAAGTGAGGCTAGAGGGTGTAGCCAGGCCTTTCTTGGTAACTATTTTATGCAGTATTTTGCCTCCGTGTTTTCACCAGGGTATTTGATAAGTCTGTTGAAAGAATCCAAGGACGGAGAAGCAACATACCATGCTACAAAGGGTGACAATTTATTGTGCCCAGGGGCTTATTTTATTGTCCCTGACATTTCTTCCACCATGGTGGTCCCTGACCCTCTCACCGCTTGCTGGCTGTTTGATGTTGAGCAATGAACCTCCTTCCTCTAAACCTCAGTTGTCTTATCTGCAAAACAGGAGTGGGTGTAATGAAGTCATTTAGTCATTGGGTCAACATTTCCTGATGTTCTTCTGGGCCGGGTCCTCCAGAGGTCCTCAGAAGACAGCTGAGTCAGCCCCAGCGCCTGCGCTCAAGAAGCTCCAGGTGCAACGAGGGAGGTTGCATCCGGATGTCAATTCAGATGGCCCTGGTCCAGGGTGACTGCAAGGAGGCATCTGCCCGTGAGCCCGTATGACAGTGACTAACCCAACCGCAGCAGGTGGAGGCTGACAGTGTTCCGGGAAGGCTTCCTGTAGGAGGCCACGTCCAGGGAAAGACTGGAAAGACCAGGGGTTACTGTCAGGAAAAGGTAGGAAGAGCATTCCACCCGGAAGAAATATCGTGCATGAAGGACCCAAGGTCAGAAGTACAGCATTGCCTGGCACTGCTCAGGGACACTTACTGTGGGCTGGAGGCTGGAGGTGGATGACTAGGTGATACGGCAGCCACTTATCATCCACGGCCTGTGATGGCCGCAAATGTGTTCCTGCTGAGAAATGTGTGAGTGGAAAAGACACAACAGATCCCAAGCACTTAGGATGGCAGAAAATAAGGCAGATGATCCCTGTGCTATTTTTCTTACTATAATTTCATGTTGAACTCATAATAATTTGAATAGCTTAAGTTATATGAAATATTAAAATGAATTCTTCTTTTGTGTGTGTGTGGTACTAGAGATTGAGCCCAGGTCCTTTGCACTGAGCTACATTCCCAGCATTTATTTATTTATTTATTTATTCACTCATACGCAGGGTCTCACTGAGTTACTAAGTTGCCCAGGCTGGGCTCAGGCTTGCAAACTTGCAATCCTCCTACCTCATTCTCCCAGAGAGAAGGGATTATTACAGACCTGGGCCACCACGTTCAGCTTCTGCCCATTTCTTTGTACCTTTTCTCTTTCTTTCTCTGACATACATCTTTAAATATTTAAATATATCTACAAGGTGCGTACAGTTACGGTACACAGCGTGATGTTTGGCTAAAGGTATCTATACACTGGGGCACAACTAAGTCAAGCTAGCTAACATATGCATTGTCCCCACATACTTCTTTTCTCTGATAAGAACACTCAATGCCTTTTTGTAATTTTTTCTTCCTTTCTGTTGCTGGGGATAGGACCGAAGGCCTTGTGGAAACCAGGTGAGAGTTCTGCCCCTGAGCCACATGCCCAGCCCCTTAAAAACAGAAAAGAAAAGAAAAGAAAAATACCCTTGGGACTGCTAGGAACTGCAGGTGCGCAAGGGCCCTGGTCTCGAGTTGCTCTTGGATGGCGCTTCTCTGGGTGCTGAGGGTGCTCCAATACCTGGTTGAAGGCTAGGACTGTCTCTCCCTGTCCCTAGGGCTGGGAGAAGCAGGGGGCAGGTCAGGGGCAGGCTGGGGCAGGACAGCCCTTGGGTCCACTCAGGCATACAGAGAGTGAGGGGTGCCCAGGGGATGGCCTGATGGGAGAAGAGCAGGTCTGAACTAGGTCCAGGAACACGGGGACAGAGAAGAGGGGGCCCCACAGAGAAAAGAGGCAGTGAGACAGGTTTGGGGACCAAGTGGGCCTACGGCCTCCAGCTCCGTGTCCGGGGGGAAGGTGGGTTACAAAGAAGACACGTGTGCAGTGGGGACCAATCAGGAAGGGCCCATCCTGAGGCTCATGGGGCTGAGCAACCTAAGGTGACAATTAGACTTGATGCAAGGACAAAAAAGGTTACCTGAGGTACCAAACCCACGCAGGGGCTGATGCAGACATTATTCATCTCCATTGTCCTCGTTACCCAACCATTGCCCCACAAGCCCCTGTCTCGCTTCTCCTCCACTCTGACGTCAAGACATCCCCCCTCCACCCGGCCACACCTTCACCCCGCATTCCACACTGACCACTGCCCCCTTCCCCCAGCCCCGCCTGCCGGGTGTTCTCACACCTTCTCCTCTTGACCAACACCTGTCTCTGCTCTCCGGGCCCAAGTTCAAAGGCATCTCTGCAGATCCTGCAGCCCTGATTCTCATCCCACTCCGTGGCACTCCCCAGCCCGCCCCCCTCTCCTGTGTCCCTGCTGCTGTCCGTACATCTCTCCCTGTGTGCATGGACCTCCGAGGTGGGTCCTCAGATTCTCCGGCACCCCACTAGCTTCCCCTTGGCTTCTGCACCATCCTTTCCAACGCCAGGAGCCCAGCTGCAGTCTGCAAACGCATCATGCAGTGAATGTTTAAGTTAAATAAAATTTATGGCAGTAAAAGACACATTACCACGAACCGCCCCCCTCAAAACACTCATCTCCTTGCTTCCCACACACTTATCCCATCGTTCCTGCCACATTCTGAAGAAGTTCCGGAAGTCCTCCTTCCTGAGTATTTTTACTAGGTGTGATCAAAAATACAGTGAATGCTGCTGCCTAGTGCCATTGAGCAGAAATGCAGGCTGGTAAAAATATTACAGTGCGTCTTTGTCTACTTTCTTCGCTCATGGAAAAGGACTTCCAGAACTGTCCCAGAAAGTGACCAGGGTGGGATGATTGTGCTTGAAACAAGGGGGAGATTGTTTGGATACATGGCGATGCATCTTTCATGGTAATAAATTTTAAAAATTTAAACATTTATCTTATATTATCATCATTCCTGTTTCCCCAGGAAGTTATAGGCAACTCAGGGAAACATCATTACAGAGAACCAGAGAATCATGGGGAAAGAGGGAGTGTGATAGAGACAGAGAGAGAGGAAAAGCTGGAGAAAGAGGAAAGGGTAAAAAGAGAAAAACAAGAGCTTGAGATGAACAGATAGAGCGTGTAACATGCAGACACCGTCACTGCGGCCAGGAAGACGGATCCAGAGACCCGGAGGTCTTGGAGGCAGACTTGGAGGCCAGGGACCAGGAGAGTCGAGAGTTCCAGAGGACAGGGCTGGGCCAGGTGGGTAATCCAGAGACCACAGCAGGAAGCCAGGAACAAAGGGAAACCATTGACACAGCCTCCTGCCCGGCCTGAAAAAGAGGCTAGAAGTGGGACTGCCGGGAGCCTGGCACTGCGGTGGCAGCTGACAAAGCCCGATTGTCCGAGGGCCCTTTCCCCACAGCTCTGGGCCCCTCCCCAGCCTGGTGCAGAGGCGGGGGCCAGCTTGGTGCCACACCCTTTCTCGTTGGCTGTTCGCACTTTCCCGGGGACACGAAGGTCAGAGGCACCCACAGAGGGACTTACAGACAGGTGAGTCACCCAACCCTACTGAACCAAGGTGGCAGGTTCCGGTCCTGAGTGCCGCAGACCCAGGAATGTGCGCTCACAAATCCCAGCGCAGTCACAAGCAGGAGGGCGACCCTGAGAGATGGGCAAAAGTCAGCTCCTTTCCAAAAAACCTAAAATTCTACAACTAAGGAGAAGGAGCTCCTATCTTCTCTCAGACCCAGGAGTCCAGGCCCTGCCTCCTCCCTCAGACCCCAGGGTCCAGGCCCGGCCTCCTCCCTCAGACCTGGGGGTCTAAGCCCAGCCTCCTCCCTCAGATCCGGGAGTCCAGGTCCGGGCTTTTCCCTCAGACTTGGGGGTCCAGGCCCAGAAAGCAGGAATCTGCTCCTTTGCCTGCAGCATGGTCAGGGGTCACTGGGGCAGAAGGAATGTGAGTGGGTGGCCTGGGTTAGGAAAAGGGAGGGACCTGGGGAGACAGGGGTTAAAAGGAAGTGCAAGGAGCGTCCAGACACAGAACCAGCCTCTCCTGGGAGGCCGCAAACAAGCAAGCGCAAGCATCCCTGTAGCCTGTCCCAGACAGGCTTTCTGCTCGGCTGTCCCTTCTCCCTCTGCTCTCCCTGCGGCTGCCTGCACTGCTCACTCTCGGCTCCCCACCTGCCTGCAATCAGGGGCTCTCCCTTGCCCCATCCAGGAACTCTGTGACCAGCAGGCAGCGGGCGCCAGCAGGTAAGAGTACAGGAGCGCAGACCACAGGCATGGACAGGGTGCCGGGTGTGCACCAAGCCCAGGTGCAGAGCAAGAGTCTCCTAGGCAGCAAGAGGCCAGGGCCGGAGGCCAAGCTCCAGAGAGCAGAGCTGGTGGGAAGAAGGAGAGGATGAGGAGGGTTGGGGGGTGGTGTCTGGGAAGGCAGAGACACTGACTGCTGGGGCCTCTGGCTTCCCTGCAGGAATGGCCTTGAAGACGCTGACAGTGGTGCTGGTTCTCCTGGCTGGAGGTGGGAAGAAAGGAATTTCGGTGGTGGTGAGGGGGGTTGGCTGCCTGGGGAGTGGGGGCTGCTGGCTGGGGAAGAACATGGGATGGGGTGGGATGTGAGGCTGGCTTTGACATGAGGAAGTCGGGTATTTGCTCAAGGATGGAGGAAGACGGGAACAGGATGGGGAACTGGGCTTGGAGATCAGAGCTTAGGCTTGAAGGGTGGGATTGGAGACGGGAGGAGGAGGAAGCAGGCTGAGGCTGAGGATGAGGATGAAGATGAGCACGAGGACAAGTAGGCACAGAGCTGCATCTGCGGTGGGCGGGGACGGAGCCAGGCTGGGTCGGGCTCCCCTCAGTGGACCTGCCTGGTGTCTCTGTTTCCTCTCTGACTCAGACTCTCCTTACAGCCCTTGCAGAGGAGCAGGAGAAACTGGTGCACGGCGGACCCTGCGATAGGCACTCTCATCCCTACCAAGCTGCCCTCTACAGCTCGGACCACTTGCTCTGCGGCGGGGTCCTCATTCACCCAGAGTGGGTGCTCACGGCTGCCCACTGCAAAAAAGAGTGAGTGTCTACGCCTCGGGCAAGGGCAGATGCAATGAGACCCCACAGCACCCTGTAGGCTTCAGGCAGGAGGTGGACACAGCAGGGACACCGACATTCTCCGGTGCTCACATCCCTCCTGTAAAATACATAGTATTTGCATATAGCCTGCATCCACCCTTCCAGATATTTTAAATCATCTCTAGACTACTTAGAATACCTGAGACAATACAAATGCTATGCAAATGGTGACTGTGGGAAACGGTAAGAAGAAAATCTATACACAGCACAGAAGCAGTATTTTCCCAATATTTCCCACCCACAGTCCATTGTTTCCCTGGATGCTAAACCCCCAGATAGAGACCTGGCTGTGCCACTTAAGTCAGTGGAGAGGAAATAACGCAGAGCAAGCAGAACCTTGGTTTTCAGGAACTTGCCTTCCAGTGAGGAAATGGGATCGTCCTGCAGGCATGATAGGGTTAGGCTGTAGCTGGGAATCCACAAGACCTGGAGTCCAGCTCTGAGAGCACTTTGCCTGTCGCATGGAAGGAGAAGGGGCAAGAGGCAAAGGAGGGAGATCCGTGTCAAGGCTGTGCAGTAATCCAGAGGCCAAAGATGTCGACTTGGGCCATGGAGGTGGCAGTGGACTTGGGAGTTGCTTGGAGACGGAGCCAGCGGGATGTGGCAGTGAGGGACAGGAGGGGAGGAGGGACAGCAGCGGACCTCCAGGTGTCTGTGCCGCACGCCGGGGTGTTCTGTCACATCTGTCTGAGTCAGGGACAGGAGAAGAGAAGCAGGCTGGGTGTGCAGAGGGGAACAGGAGACATTTTGCTACAGCCAAGGGGAGCTTCAAGTCCCCAGGAAACATCCAAGCATGGGCACCAGGGAGGCTGTTGGCACTTGGGGAGCCCTCAGAGCTGCAGGTCGAATTAAGGCACCATCAACAAACAGGTCTTACTGAAAGCCACGGGACTGGGTGAGATCATCCAAAAAGCAGGTGCAGACAGAGGAGCACAGAGGACCAGGACTCACGCCTAATAGTCTGCAGATGACCACAGTTCCACGGGCCAGGTGCTAAGTTAAGCAGTCTAGGTTCCTCTCTTGGAATCCCCACAGTGAGTGACTCTTGCTGCCCCTCTGCAGAGGAGGAAACGGAGGCTCAGAGAAGTAGCCAGTGACAACTCTAGTATTTAGAAACTACTCTTCTCCGTGGGGATGGGCCTTGTCATGTAAAGTCTTGGACTCAGACCCATAAGCAGTGTCCCTAACACTTTGGGGCCTCAAAGTGGGGACTTACAGACAAGAGAGTCACCCAACCCCACTGAACCGAGGGGGCAGGTTCCAGTCCCGAGTGCAGCAGACCCAGGGATGTGCACTCACAAGGAAGGTGTGATTGCCTGGAGCAACCACAAGCAGGAGGGTCACCCTGAGAGGTGGGCAAAAGTCAGGTCTTTTCTCAAAAGCCTAAAACTCTACAACTAAGGAGAAGGATCTCTTATTTTCTCTCAGACCCAGGGGTCCAGGCCTGGGTCCCACTCCTACCATACTATTCCTTCAGTGGGTACTCAGGGCCTGGGAGCCCCACCAAGTGCCAGATTGGAGCAGGTGGTGGTGCCTCCACTGGGGATGACAGAGACGCACACCCTGCCCTCAGTCAGACCCAGGCAGAAAGATGAAGCAAGGTAGCTCTTTAAGGAGCAGATCTTCAAAATCTCATGTAGTTACAATTTACTTTCAAGTCCAAAAAAAGGTAAATAAAACAGGGGACTTCTGATGAAGGAAGTCAGGAGAGATTTCCCAAAGAGATGAGAAATGGAAGAGTCACCAAGTGAAGAAGCGGGCAGGGTGTTCACAGCAGGGGGACACAACAAAGCCCACACTGAAAGGTTTTCAGCCCTCTAAGAGAAGAGAGTGACCAGTTCCCTGGTGGGACAGGTCCAAATCACACAGGGGCACCAAAGCCAGGCTTCTGAGCAAGGGAGAAATGCTTTGATTTGTTTCAGAAACATTTATGAAACACCCACCAGATGCTGGTTCTGCCAGAGGGGATTCTGTATCTGGGAAAAAACAGAAAATCCCCCATCTTGACCTCCTAACATCATAGCCATCATCCACATGTAGTAACTAAATTAAAACGAAGGAAGTGGAATGAAAAGAGAAGCCCACCTGTGGCTGGCGGTCACCAAGCTGGGCGGTGCAGCTAGGGAACCTGCTGTCATGGTGGGAAGTTTCATTGGGCAGTAATGCTCTGGGAGGAGGAGACACCAGAAAGTAGGTGAATATTTGGCAATAAATATATAGCAGGGCCAATGGTGATAACATACTCTGGTAGAAAAGAAAGCAGGGCAGGAGCAGGAATTGCCTATCGGTGTGGGCATTTGCATTTTAGTTGGACACCCAGGGCAGGCCTTGCTGATGAGGTGACACCTGAAGGAGGTGAGGGTTGCATGGTGCAGAGGCAGATGCCTGAGGAGCAGTCGCTGGTGAGGGAAGAGCAGTGCAAAGGCCCTGCGGTGGGAAGACCACTGTTGTGTTCAAGGAAAGGCAGGAACACCAGTGTGGCTGAAGTGAAGAAGAGGGGCAGCAGGAGAAGGTGACACTTAAGAGGTGGTAGGGACAGGTGTAAGACCTTGTGTGCCATGGTGGGAACTTCTGCTTTTCCCTGTGTGATATAGGGCTAGGAATCAAATGGGTTTCCAGACAGGATGTGGGATGTGAATTAAGACAGTCAAGAATAGCGCCAAGGTTGTCCTGGAAGGATGCCATTCCATCAAGCCTAAGTGGAGAAGGACTGATGAGTCATGACTCCTCAGCCTCCTCTGAAGTCTCAGCTATAGCCCAGGGCTCCAGGTGAAACCCAGCCCATCTCCCTCCCAGGAAGCTTCACATCTACCTGGGGAAGCACAGCCTTCGGAACTCATTGAATACAGAGAAGATTTCTGTGGTCAAGACTGTGGTCCACCCTGGCTTCAATCCTGCCACCCATGACCAGGACATCATGTTGTTGCGTCTGTCAGAGCCTGCCAAGCTCTCTGACCTAATCCAGCCTCTTGCCCTGCAGAAGGACTGCCGGGCCAGATCGACCAGCTGCCACATCCTGGGCTGGGGCAAGACGGAAGAAGGTCAGTAAGGGGAGGTGGATGGGGCGGGCTCGCCATGATGAGGGGCGGAGCAAGGGGTGAAGAGTCAAAGAGGAAGGCCGGACAGCAGGGAATGTGCGTAGGAAGCTGGGTGAGTGGTGAAGACCAGTGCGACTGTGTACCAATGTGGAGAGTCAAGGAGAGAGGGCGGAAATTTAGGAGCTGGGCCTCTGAGTAAAGAGCCAATGGCCAATAGATGGGCCATTCAGGGAAGGGCCAATGAAGCGGGAAGATCGGTCGAGGTACACTAGTCAGGAAGGTCTGGATGAGTGAGAAAGATCATGGAGAGGAAGCAATGGAGGAAGAGTGCCCAGATAAGCAGGGAACCAAGTGAAGGATGTGAATCAGGAGTTAATGGACTGGAGAGAGTTAGTAGGAAAGAATCACAATTGGGAAAGAATCACTAGTTGAGACTCTACAGAAAGGACTTGAGTCACTACAGAAAGGACTTAACAGACCAAACAGATCAGAAGAAGCCACTGAAGGTGGGCCTGGGAGAGAAGGGCCAGTACAAAAGAAAGACCCCTGGTGAAGAGCCAATAGGAAACGAGAGCCACTGGAGGAGGTGGAATCAGTTAAGAAAGGACCAATGAGGGAAGTGCACCATTAACTGAAGGACCAATAGGAAGAGAAAGCCAATGGAGAAGAGCAGGGCTGGTTAAGAAAAGGCCAACTGTGAGGCGGTAACTGATCAGAATGAACCAATGGGCGAGGACTCAGTGAAGGATAAATTAACGGCCAAGAGGGGTAAGTAGTGGGAAAAGGTCCTGTAGGTCAACCAGAAGGATTGAAGAAGATGGGGACTATGCATAAGAGACAAGCAGAGGCAGAACCTAAGAGAAAGGGAAAACCACTCGGAAATAATTGGTGGAGAAGTGATGACCAATGAGGAGGTCAGGCCAATAGGAAGTAAGAATGCTGGGAAAGGGACTGGTGAGGAGGCAGTGGCACTGGGAATGGGTTCTAAGCACAGGAGGGAAACAGGAAGAAAGAAAGGACCAGTGGAAAGTAGGGACTCGGAGTAGGCAGGACCAGTGGGGCTGGCGGGCAGCCCAGGTGCTGTGGGAAGGGTGGGACACGGTGTGAGCCTGGCCCATCTCTCTCCTGGCAGGTGTTTTCCCTGACACCATCCAGTGTGCCTACGTCCAGTTAGTGTCGCGGGAGGTGTGCGAGCATGCCTACCCTGGCCAGATCACCAGGAACATGGTGTGTGCCGGAGACCAGAAAGAAGGGAAGGATGCCTGCCAGGTGAGGCCGCCCGGACACCAAAACAGAGACCAGGAGAGAGACTCCGGCCCCAACACAGAGACACGGGCAGAGGACACACAGAGATAAAAAGATAGAAAACAGAAAGTACAGAGACACCAAGAGCCAGAGGTGAAAGGGAACTGTTTGTCTCCTGAGCCCCAATGCCAGCCCTGTTTAAAGTGGCTGCATCCTGGAGGAGGGGCCCCCACTGGAGAGAGGGGGTGCCACCCCCACTCCTACATGCCTCCAGTGTGAGTCCCCTTCACTGTTCTCCATCCGGTCTCTCCTCTTTATGCCAAAATGACCAAAGCACTGAAAGTCATGCACCCAAAGGAACAGGAGGGACACCAAGAAAGCGATACACAGCAATTGGCAAGCAGAGCAAAGGCGGGCAAAGAAAGGCCGTCCACAGGATGCCTGGTGGAGGCTTTGTGCTCATCTCCCCCAGATCTCTGTGCTTCCCTCCTCTTGCCCCGTGTCTTGTGTATTTTTGTTATGTGTGTGTGTGTGTGTGTGTGTGTGTGTGTGTGTGTTGTTCTCAGGAGTGAACCCAGGAGCCTGGCACTGAGTTACATCCCCAGCCCTTTTTATTTTTTCAAGGCAGGATCTTCCTAAGTTGCCCACATGGGCTCTGAACTTGTGATCCTCCTGCTTTAGCCTCCCAGAATCTAGCATTGCAGGCCTGTGACACCCTGCCTGGATGTCGTTATTTTATGCCTCTTCCCCATTGCTCTCTCCCCTCTGCACCCCACCGCCCCTCTCCATCTCCTTTCTTTCTCTCCGTGTTTTCTTTCTGTCCGGACCTTTCTGGATGTTGGTGTTCCTGCCTGTTTCTCTGCACCTTTGCATCTCTTCGTGTACATGTTTGTCTACCTCTCTCTCCTCCGTCTCTGAATTTCTCCACCCCTCCTCTCTTCATGGCTCTGTCTCTGGGTTTCTGCAGCTGACTTTCTCTCTCTTTCCCACAGGGTGACTCAGGGGGCCCACTGGTATGCGGAGGCCTCCTCCGGGGCCTGGTGTCATGGGGTAATGTCCCCTGTGGATCCAAGGAGAAGCCAGGAGTCTACACTGATGTCTGCAGATATGTCAGCTGGATCCAAAGAATCATTCGAGGCGACTGACCCTGACATGCACATCCAACTCTTGCTCTGTGACCCCGCTGGCTGGCTCCAGAATCTCTGTCCCTAGACCTCACCTTCCTGCCCCACCTGCCTGATCCAGCCCCCGATGCTTCATGAAGGGAGTGACACGAGAAAGAGCACCCATTCTCCCTGGTTGTCCCCCAGCCCCACCCTCAGTTCCCCGGGAGAGGGGATAGGCAGAACATGGGTTGCTGCCCGAACTCCAAGGATACAAGGAGAGCCCTCTTCCTGCCTGTCATGCCACAGGGCTGTTTCCTTCCCAGAGATGCAATTCCAGCTCTGCTACTTGCTGTCTGTATCCCCGTGGGAAATGTCTCACACACAGTGTGAGTTTCCTCATGTGTAAGGTTAAGACAATGCTAATACATTCCTCTCCAGAGCCTGGCTGTTGGGAGGATGAAAAGCTTCAAGCACAGGAAATGCACAGAACGGCGCCTGGCCCCACCACACACCCAATAAAAGGTGGATTTTATCACGATGATGCTTTTAGCTTTTATTTCACTTGGGCCTCTTGGAAGCACAGATGCTTCTCAGTTTGCTTTTCTGAGGAAAGTGGATTCCCACTCCCTCTGGGGAAGCCCGTGCACTCATCCGCCCTGTGCTAGGGCTCAAGGTGACTCTCTTGAGGTCACTGTGGAGCAGCAAGGGGTTGGGAGTCACTGTGTGCAGGGAGAGAGGGAAGGGAGATGAGGTGCAGAAGGGCAGCAGGGGGCCAGACTCCAGCGGGCCTCAGGCACTAGCCTGAGAGACTAGAGTTTCTCCCAAGGGTCACAGGGAGTCAGGGGAAGGCTATAAGCCAAGCAAGCAGGATGGACCAGATGGGTGAGGCTGTCGCTGGGAACCAGCGAAGGTTTGGCGTGATGGTGCAGGGCGAAGAGATGGAGGCTGAGGCCGGCTGGTAACAGGATGGCTGAAGAAGGGAGGAGGCTATGAGTTCACCACACGGAGAAGACCAAAGCACCGTCACTGTCAGGCAACAGCAGAGAGAAGAGCCTAGATTGTGAGGGCTCCCGCAGCCACCCTGGACTGTGAAGGCTGGAAATGTGGATCAGTAGAGGATGATGGCATTGAGGGCCTGAGGACTCTCAGAAAATAAGAAAAGAAAAGAAAAAGAAAGAAAAGAAAAGAAAAGAAAAGAAAAGAAAAGAAAAGAAAAGAAGAGAAAAGAGAAGAGAAGAGAAAAGAAAAGAAAAGAAAAAAAAAGAGAGAAGAAAAGAAAAAAGAGGGGCTGGGGATTTAGCTCAGCGGCACAGCGCCTCCCTGGCAAGCGCAAGGTCGTGAGTTCCATTCCCGGTACAGGAAAAAAAAAAAAAAAAGAAAAGGACAAGGCCTGACCTATTGGAAAGAATTTAGATCTTTGTCTTAAGAATTAAAGAGATGTGGGATTTCATCACAGGGCCAAGGCGGGTGGAAGGGGTTGGCTCTTGTGGATGGACAGACAGAGGGAGTCACGGATATGGCCCTGGCTGCCTTGCCCAACCCTCTCAAGCAGTTATGAATGGGAATGAGGCTGTGAACATCCCGGGGTCTTCAAAGTCACCTCCAATTAAACGAGTGGGAATTGTCTTCCTTCATGGAGAATACAGATGGTGACATATCCAGAACCATAGTAACACTCATAACAATTTAAAAACACTTATTAGCACCTGCCAGGCACTATCATAAGAATTTTTACATACAGTAAGTCATTTGATCTTCATTAGCATGTCTTTCAGTGTTGTTCCCATTTTATAGGTAGGGAAACTGAATCATAGAGAGCCCATGGTATAGCCGAAGTTCTACCTGATAGGTGCCTAAGTTAGAATTTAAACACCAGGAGTCTGGTGCACTAAATTTTGTTCCTAACTGCTCTTCAGCACGGAAGCCTTCTTTTAATTCCAACATCCTTTAGGATCAAACACAGAAAGGTTTAAAGGTCACCCCCTTAGCTCACCCTGTTTGTGAAAGACGATCTCCACACATTTGGCGTTTGAGAAGCTTGCATGTCTAAGAGGATTTTTCCTGCAATAGGACAGCCCTGTGAGTTTAACATTTGCAATTTGTTTATGTGTGCTTTTTAAACTGGAATTATGCCAGGTTTGGAGTATTTGAAAGAATGTGACATTGATTGCATTTATAAATGCAATTTACTTCCTTCCTGAATTGCTCTGGACATTTGGTCTAAAAACTAAGAGACTTCCAAAAGAGATTAAATGCGTTGGTTTGAGAAATGTAGTTTAAAACATGCGAAGGCACTGGAATTAACTTGGCATGTAAAGGGGCCAAGCAAAACCCTGTAAAGATGCCAAAAAAGTAACTGTTACTGTACCAAGAATTAAATGTTTGTAAGCTGAACTTTAGAAGACCACAGAAGTGGGGAGGGAAATAGCAGGAAAGAATAGATTGCTAATCAGGCCACTTTAATGTACAAAATATCAATGCACATACATCAAAATAAGCCTCAAAGTAGGCTTGGATTTTAGGTTTTATTTTTTTTTTTCCTGTGCACCAAAACCAACCACAGGACTCTAAAACCTACCACCGGACAGGTGCTGGGTCGTCTACCTGAGTGAGACTTGGTTTCTGGCCTCGGGGGACCAGGGCGCAGCGAGGACAGCACCCTGAGTCTTTGTCGTTTTGTCTGGGTCAGATCTGTGTCTGGCCCCTGCCTGACACAGCTATCTATGGCTCTCCCTCCCAGTGAGGAGAAACCTGGCAGAGAGCTGGGGCCAACAGAAACCAGAAGCTGAACAAACACAGACAGGACGGGTGGCCCTCATCACCACCGCTCAGCTCCCAGCCCGATGCCCCATTTCCCAAACGGCAGAAGCCACCACCTCCATGTTGGCTCTGGCCCTCTTTTTCCATTAACAGGTGGCCCTGCCCAGTACCGTCACCCACGCTTGGCCACGCCAGGCATCAGGTGGGCCAAGGCACCGGCAGGGCCCCCAGGCTGAGCCTTATGTCTGTCTGTCCCCTGGCCTGCACCCTGGGGAAGGGGACAAGAAGAGGGACTTGGGAGGGGGAGGCTCTCTGCAAGGCCACCTGGATCTCCCCTGCCCCCAAAGCAGGACACAGAGAAAGAGAGACAGAAAGATACAGGAAGAGCAAAGCAGAGAGCCAATGGGGATAGAGAGAGGACAGAGAGAGACAGACAGACAGACATGGGTTCAGTGGGTTGCAAATATTGAGAGACTCAGAAAGTTTCCGTGGGAAAAGAAAACTCAGAGCTCTGATAGATGAGTCTGAAAAGCAAACGTGGAGAAAGAAGTAAGGAGAGAGACGGAGAAAGGCAGAATGAACGAAAAGAGCAGAGAAGAAAGAAATCTGTGCTTGTGCCTGGAGAGCGCCCAGAGGGGGTGAGAAGCCCTGAACAGCCAGTCCCCATCTCAGGAGACCCCTCCTCATCCCGAAGCCAGGCTGGCCGGGAGTGGCGCGGGGCTGGGGGCGGAGGGGGGAGGAGGCGGGACGAGCGATTACGGGCAGACTGACAGACTGACGGGGCGCCTCACTCCCCGGGAATGCGCCCCGGGGACCAGTGGGCGGTTATAACCCAGGGCCTGCAGGAGCTGAGAAGGAGGCTTTGGCAGGAAGGCAGCACGGGCTGAGGAGTCTGCAGCTGAGCCGGAAGCCAGCTCCTCACCCCAGACAGACGAGGCAGGTGAGCTGGGCCGGGGGTCCCGCGGCAGGCCGGGAGAGGTGCCCCAAGTCTGGCCGAATGTGGGGTGCACCCTGCGTCCCGGAGGAGGGCTGGCAGTGCTGACGACCTCTGCTCCCCATTAGAGGGCCCTGGGTCTCAGCTAAGCACTGAGGATGGCTGGGACCTTGTGTCAATACCCCGGGGCCTCCCTCCGTCCCCAAACACAAGGCAGGACAGGGAGGGAAGTGGGCTGAGACGCCCAGAGCCACCTCTGCATCCTGTCTCCCGCAGGTGCAGCAGCCATGGGTCGAGCAGCAGACCCCTGGATGTGGATGCTGGGCGCCCTGATCATGGCCCTGATTCTGGGGGCCACAGGTAACCGAGACCCTGGTGGGCATGCGCAGGACAGGGGGTGGCTGCCTGTGTGGACCCGACGGCTTGTCCCGTCCGTATTTGTAAGTGTGCATCTCTGTGGGGCCCCGTGACTGCCCGCACTTGTACTCGTGTGCTTGTGTGCGTGCCTGGTGCCGGGTCAAGCGCTGTGACACAGCAGTGGAGCTGGCCCTCTGAGGCTTGTGCGCGACTGGGGGTGTGTTCCCTAAGACTGTGTGCGGCTTTACAACCATGTGGGCGTGTGCGGCCCCAGGAAAGCTGCTGCGTGTTTGGCTGAGTGTGGCAACGCGGCTTTGTGTACCCCTGCAGTGTCTGAGCCTCTCCTTGTCCTGGTCCCTCTGTCGTGGGACTAGTGCAGCAAAATATGTGACAGTGTGCTTGCGGCAGCCGTTTGTGACCGCGTGATGTGGCTGGCGCCTATATCTGTGCCCTTGTGATGCCTGCCTGAGACTTTCTGTCCAGCGACAGGACGTGACTTTGTTTATATGAGGTTGTGTGAAGTCGCTGTGTATCTGGGCCTCCAGGCCCTACCTGAAAGGACCGAGTGTCCAGAAGTGGCTGTCACCATGACCGGGAAGGTGACCTACTGGCGCCATGACGTGCTGGGTACGGGCGCCCAAAGGTCCACTGAGCGTGACCCTGTCGCGTGTCACAGCGCTTGTGTGAACGCACGGGGCAGTCTCACCTCCGTGCACCCCCAGCAACCGTGCATGTCGCTGGGACTCCGGATGGGTGTGTGAGGCTCTGCAGGCCGCTCTGCGTGTGCCCAGACGGCTGTGTAACGTGCAAGGATGTCTGTGCCTCAGTTGCGTGTGCCCGGCCCTGACCACGACTGTGCGGCTGGAATGTGTTTGGGATGGAGATGATGCCAAGACTTCATTCTCCGGGGCATCGGCAAGAACAGCAAGCGTCGCTGGCCGGTGGGAGGACCGATGGCCGGGCAGATGTGGGGGTCTGCGGGTCTGTGCGGCGCCAACGCGCTGGTAGGAGGATCTGAGTCTCAGAATTAGAAAGCTGCCCTGCTTGTCTTCTCCTTGTAGTGCCCTTTTAATGGTTCTGCGCCCCCAACTCCAACTCCGCCCCTATCTCTGGCTCCGCCCCTTTCTTGGCCACTCCCCTGGGCCATACTCTCTTCTCTGGTTGGATCCCTGGGCTGCACCCGCCTTCCAGGCCCCGCCCCTGCCCCACCCCTTTCAGCCAGGCTCCACCCCCTTGCTGTGGTGCTCCTAAATCCACCTCCCCCCTTTCCTTTTCTGGGATCGAACCCAGGGTCTTGTGCATGCAGGTCAAGAACTCCACCAGTGAGCCACATCCCAGCCCAGTCAGGGCTCTTACCTGACAGATCATCGGATTATCGCAGTGACCTGGTTTTGTCCCCGCCCAGAGCCATTCCAAGCCCCTTGCTCATCTCAGGCTCTGCTGCCTCCAGCCCTGACACTTCTCACTGAGGCCTGACCCACTTCCTAACACTTGGCCCTATCCCTAAAGCCCTAGTCTGCTCCCCCACCGCCTTCTGAGCCCCAGCCCAACCCCATCCGCAGCTCTACCCCACCGCACCCCCAGCTCGTCCCATCCCATTCCATCCCAGCCCTACCCAAACCCGGAACTCCCCAACCATCAACATGAGCATTCTCAACCGGGCGTGGTAGCGCAGCACGTCTGTAATCGCAGCACTCAGGAGGCTGAGGCGGGAGGATTGTTTCTAGCTCAAGGACAGCCTGGGCTACAAAGTGAGCTCTAGGCCAGCCTGAACTGCGCAGCGAGACCCTGTCTCAAAAAGACAAAAAAAGTGTGGGGAGGGAACCGAATTTAAATATGGGCCATAAACAGACAATTCATAGGGAAAGAAAAAAAAAATGAGCATTGTCAACCCCAGACTATCCACCCTCAGCCTGAATCACCCCCACCCCAGCCTGGAGTACGACATGGCTAACCCATAAAACTCGAACCAACTCCACCCTCAATTTTACGTCAGAGCCCAACCCTAGACCCTTCTCAACTCCATCTTTATTTCCGCTGCATCCCAAACCTCCCTTAACCCGCACTTCTGAGTTCTAACCTGCAGTTCTGAGCCAACCCTAATTCTGTCTCCACACTGAGCCACATCCTAGCATGCACTTCCCTTCCTCCCTTCCTTCCTTCCTTCCTTCCTTCCTTCCTTCCTTCCTTCCTTCCTTCCTTCCTTCCTTCCTTCCTTCCTTCCTTCCTTCCTTCCTTCCTTCCTTCCCTCTCCCTTTCTTTTTTCTTTCCTTCCTCCTTTCTCCTCTATCTTTCTTTCTTTCTTCCTTTCTTTTTCTTTCTTTCTTTTGAGACAGGGTCTCACTAAGTCCGGAAACTGCCCAAACTGAACTCACAATTGGAATCCTCCTGCCTCAGCCTCCCAGTGTGCTGTACCATCACTCTGGGCTTGGGCCCTGTTCTCTAGGCTCCACCTCCATAGACCTGACTGGGCCCCACACCCTTGGCCCCACCCCGAATTCCTGGCCCCTCCCACACCACACCACAGTCCCCCCCAGCCCACCTCCCCTCCTCTGAAGTCTAAGCCCCGCCCTGAGCCCACCCGGCCCATTTCTGCCCTCAGAGCCTGTCCTTGCGAATGACATCTCCTGTGACAACCCCTCGGCCACCACCGGGTCCTCCGAGTCATCGGACAGCAGCCGGGACCTCGGAGGCGAGGCCGAGGCCGGGGAGGACACCAGGTCCGAGGACGACGACAGCAGCAGCCGCATCGTGAACGGGTCAGACTGCGAGACGGACTCGCAGCCCTGGCAGGGCGCGCTGCTGCTGGCGCCCAGAAAGCTGTACTGCGGGGCGGTGCTGGTGCACCCTCAGTGGCTGCTCACGGCCGCGCACTGCCGGAAGCCGTGAGTGGGGCGGGGCGGGGAGGCCCGCACGGCGGGACCGAGACAGGGGTTGGGGAGAGATGGGGGGCACGCCGGGGCGGGGCTGCCTTGGGCGTGGGAGTCGGGAAGGGCTGGGTGTGGGGGCGGAAGATGCTCGCGTCTGTGTCCAGTGGTTCGGCATGGAGGTGGGACCGAGATTGGCTTTGAAATGGGGGTGGAGCAGGATGCAGGGAAGCTGCGGGGGGACCGCGCTAGGGCTGGGGTCAGAGAGAGATGCCGGGCTGAGGAGAGCGCTGCGCTTAGGGTTAGGAAATGGGGGTAGGCGGCCGGGCTGCAGTCGGCGCGACTGGATTTGGGTTTGGGGACGCACACGCGGGGGATGGGTGGATTGTGAACGATGAGGACTGAGTCGGATTGGGCTTGGAGTTGGAGGGGGCCCCACTGGGGGCTAGGCGTCTGTGTGTCCATGATTGGCTCTAGAACTGGGGGTGGAAATAACGGTGGAGTTGAGATCAGGCTAGGAGCGGGAAGAGATAGAATTCAGGATGGAGTTAGATTTGAGTCTGTGGCGTTAGTGATGGCCACGCCCAAGGCTGGGGATTGAGGAGGGACTGGATATTAGCTCTGGGGCCATTGGTCAGCAACCGGGACCTCGGGAAGGGGATGTTCGTAAGCTCTGAGGTTGATGACTGGGGGATTTCACGTTGGGGGAGGGGAGGGCTGGTTGTGCCAGGTTGGAGGTGTGGTAGGACACGGGTCAGGGATGGCGTTGGGCTAGCGTTGAGGCTAGGGTGCAGCTGGGCTGGAATGAGCACCGGATATGGGCACAAGGACCAGGGCTCATGGTGACCCCCTACTGTCGTCCTCAGAGTCTACAGGGTCCGTCTCGGCCACCACTCCAGGTCTCCCGTCTATGAATCTGGACAGCAGATGTTCCGGGGAATCAAATCCATCCCCCACCCTGGCTACTCCTACCCTAGCCACTCCAACGACCTCATGCTCATCAAACTGAACAAAAAAATCCGCATCAGCCACTCGGTCAAGCCTATCAACATCTCCTCCCACTGCCCATCCGCCGGGACCCAGTGCCTAGTGTCGGGCTGGGGCACCACCAGCAGCTCCCAGCGTGAGTCCGGGTCCCTCCTGGCACCCACCTGCCTCTGCCCCTCTCTGCGTATCTCTGCCCCTCACTGTGTTACCGTTTGATAGACAACTTCCCCAAGAAGCTCCAGTGCCTCGGTGTCAAAGTGCTGAGCGAGGAGAAGTGTAAGGATGCCTACCCGGGACAGATAGATGACTCCATGTTCTGCGCTGGTGACAAGGATGCCAGAGACTCCTGTCAGGTGAGAGCCAGACGCTGGGCTTATTAAGCACCAGGAAGCCAGTGATGGCTGAGTTAGGGCTCCGGATCTCACCAGCTCAGATTCTGGAGCAGCAGTGCCCACAAAAATAGGATGTGAGCCTGCACATGTGATTTAAATTTTCTAATAGCCACAGCTTAAAAAGTAAAAAGAAAAAAAGCCAAGCATGGTGGCACACACCTATACTCCTAGCTACTTAGGAGGCTGAGGCAGAAGGATCGAAAGTTCAAGGCCAGTGTGGTCAACTTAACGAGACCCTGTCCCAAACTAAAAATTAAAAAGGGATAAAAGATAGGCCCCTGGGTCTCCAGTACTGCAAAAATACTACTGATAAAACAGGTAAAAGTCACATCAATACTTTTATTTAATTCAGTATCTCCCAAAATATCATTTCAAAAGGTAATTGATCTAAAACAGTTACAAAGGAGATAGTTTGTCTTCTGGGATTTTTCCATGTTGTCTTTGAAAGCCGGCATGTACTTTACACTGGCCCGGTGGCCCAGTTTCAGGAGTTCAGAAGCTCCGTGTGGCTGCAGGCCACTGTGTCAGATGGCACCTGCCTGGAAGGAGAGAACGAGGCTGTTCTGACGGTGGGACAGGGTGTACACCGCATTAAGATTTCATGTCTGCAGGGAATCTATATGACGACGTCTTTCCAACAAATGCTAAGGGAAAGCTTGAGGAAGGACTCAGCGTGCTAGGTACTCGATGAGGAGAGGATCTTGTACAGGGACAGTTGCTGGAAGAGCAAAAGAAAGCCAATTTAGGGTCAGCAGACTCTCCAGAGAGTGGTAAGGACAACCTGAAAATAAGACATGGCTTCAGTGTAATAAATAGCGAAGCAGTATTCACACATGTGGGGGAAGTGGCATTGTGCAGGGGCTGAGTCGCTCCAAGAAGCCAGATCCATGAAGGTGCGGGAGACAGGGGGAAACACATGTGGAAAGGCCCTGAGGCAGGAAGGAGGTTAACTGCTGAGAGGAGCGGAAGAAACAAGCATTTCTGAGAAACCGGATGTGGGGACAGGAGCTGAGGCTGAAGAGGTGAGTGGCAACCAACATTTAACAAATATTTCTTGGTTGCTAAAGCAAAGTGTTTCTGTGTCTCATGGAATCCCTCTTGAGGAAGACAAGTTAAAACTGTTTTTATTTTATATTATGATCAGTGTTCCTGAGATAGGGTCACACTATACAGTCCAGGCTGGCCTTGAACTATGGAGCTGAAGTTGGCCTCCAACTTAACAATCCTCCTGCCTCAGCCTCCTGAGTGCATTTGAGGTCCTAGGTGTGCACCACCAAACCTGGCCAGAAGTTAAAATGAAACAACCACCGGACGCCTCTCCTGCTCAGGTGGCCCTGCAGGATGTAAGGGAGTCAGGCTCCGATCGTTCTCAGGGTGCATTTCATTCGTAGTCTGGTGCCTGTTGGCTTAGTGAGCCGTGAACTCAGGTAGAGCCAGTCTCCTTCTGATGGCTGTGAAAAGCCCCACACAGGCCCTCAAGCCAGCTGGGAAATTGCAGGATTTTAAACCATGAAGCGTTCTGTGGTCCAGGTGGGTGTCTTGCTTTGCAAGAACTAAAGGTGCCCTTTCCAAGCAGTGTGTGGCCTGGGTGTGACCACTACCTGCCACAAGCAACAAGACTAAATAAAAGCACAGGTCGCGGTAGCAGGGACTGCTCACTGGACACTAACTCATTGTCAATACATTTAACCACCATTATTAGCCTTACTTTATGGCCAAGACTCAGGAAGGTTAACTAATGGCCTCCCATAACATCTCTGTAGTAACTTAAACAAAAACGAATGAGAAAGGCCCAGCACTCCTATAATTCCAGTTAATCAAATCAAAAATTAGAGCCCAGAAATGAAAATCAAAAATTAGAGCCCAGAAATGAAAGCACAGCAAAGTTGCACTGCGGAGGACCTCTGGTTGAGAAGCATCCACTGCAGAAGAGGATGGGGCAGCAGCCAGGCCTCCTGCTCCCAAGGGCAGACTTTCAGGAACATGAATACGACAGCAAGGAGAGCCGCTGTCAGAAAAGACAGGGGCTCTCCCCTGTAATTACAGGGGAGCATGGGGAGCTGGGAACAAGCAACTCCACTAGTCCAAGGGAGCGGTTCGCAGTGCAGGTGATTCTGTCCCTGGGGGCAGAAGGCCTAAGGACCCCTTTGGAGTCACAGCTGCAGGGAGAAAGGACCCCAGGTCAGGTGGTAGGAGCCCCAAGACTCTGCTGAATGCCCCCCAATGCACAGGGCAGAGCCATAGCCCTCTCATCCAGCCCCCAGGCAGGGTTGATGTTCGCTGAGTGTGGTGGCACAGACCTATGATCCCAGCACTCTGGTAGGCTGATGCAAGAGGACTGCAAGTTCTAGCCCAGCCTGGGTAATTTAGTGACTTACCAAGACCCAGCCTCAAAATTTTAAAAAAAAAATTTTTTTTTTTTTTTGTTTCAAAAAGCTAAGGTGGGGAAAAAAAAAGGCTGGGATGGTTGCAGCTCAGTGTGAAGGAGGTTCAATTCCCAGTACAAAAAATAAACTGGGATGAACTTGTGTCCAGGATGCGGGGAGAGGGTGTCAGCAGGGCAGGGTGTTGAGGAGGAAGAATAAACCACCCAGAGGTAGAAGGGAGAGCGAGAGAGAACGAACGGGCAGAGACACGAGAGACCTATGAGACCGGGGGATGTGGACTGGTCCTGACCCCGGGGAATGACGACGTGTGGACAAAGGGGTGTCCAGGAAGACAGCCTGGGAGGGAAGAGGGGGACATCCGGGGCCCTGGACATCCGGGGCCCCGGACACAGGGTAAAACCTTCACATTGCTCTCCCTCCTTCTATATCTGCCTCTGTCCATGTCTGCACTGTCCTGTGTGTCTTCTCGGTCCCTCTGTCTGTGTGTGGCTCGGGTCTCTGTGCCTCCCTCTCCCCGCAGGGTGACTCCGGGGGCCCTGTGGTCTGCAACAGCTACCTGCAGGGCTTGGTGTCCTGGGGTGACTTCCCCTGTGCCCAGCCCAACAGACCAGGCGTGTACACCAACCTCTGCCGGTTCAAAAAGTGGATCCACACCACCATCAAGAACAACTGAGTCCCCCAGGCCCAGAGACACCGGCATCTCCACTGCTGCAGGGCCACGCTCACCTTCCCGAGGACGCCAAGGACCGACTCCTCGGCTCTGGGTCAGGACGCCCTTCCCGCCAGCGGGACCCTAAGGACAGTTCCCAGAATATCCAGGGCGGGATTATATCTCCTACCTCCAGCCCAGAGCATCCATTGCAACTTTAACCATGACCCAAATTCAGTTCCTGAAATAAAACATCTCAGAAGTGGCCTCTGAGTGTGTCCCCTCCCTGCGCCGCCAGCCGCTAACCCCTCTGCGGTTGGCGTCTGCTCTTTCCAGTCCTCTGCTGAAGAGACTCAGCGTTACCCAAGCCGCTTGGCATTTCCTTCACGAATACTGACCTGTGGTGGGTAACACAGACCAGCACTCCTGCCTCGTGGAGCTTGGGGTCAGGTAGTGGAAGACAGAAAGTAAAGACGTCGATACATCCGTATGTACAGTCCTTACACAAGCCCTGAGCCACATAAACAAAATGAGAGCGGAGCGTGAGGAAGAGGAGGGGTGCTGGGGCCATGGGATCTCTTTATGTTGGGGTGGCACTCCGGCAGCCCCCCAGACATGCCCAACTCCCCATTTCTAGAACCTGTGAATATGTCATCCTATTCCTCAACTTACAATGCTTGACTCACAACCATTTTTACATTAAGGTAGTGTAAAAGAAATGTGCATTTTTGGAAACCATATTTCTCTGAGTAGCTGAGGCAGGTGGATTGCAAGTTTGAGCCCAGCCTGGGCAACTTAGTGACTTAGTGAGACCTTGTCTCAAAATAAAAATAAATAAGTAAGTAAATAAATAAGATAAAAAAAAGGCTGGAGGTATAGTTCAGTGCAATGGGCCCTGGATTCGATGCCCAGTACTGAAACAGCAGAAAGAAGGAAAACAAGAGAGGAGAGGAGAGGAGCGGGGAAGGGAGAAGAGGAGAGGAGAGGACAGGAGAGGAGAGGAGAGGGGAGAGGAGAAGAAGAGAGGAGAGGAGTGAGGAGGGGAGGAGAGAAGAGAGGAGAGGAGAGGGGTGGGGAGGAGAGGAGTGGAGAGGAGAAGAGGAGAGGAGAAGAGGAGAGGAGAAGAGAGGGGAGGGGAGGAGAGGAGAGAGGAGAGGAGAGGAGAGGAGAAAAGAGGGGAGGGAAGGGGAGGAGAGGAGAGGACAGGGGAGGGGACGGGAGGGGGAAGGGAGGGGGAGGGAAGGGGAAGAGGGGAGAGAAACCACACTTCAAATTGTGCACGCCGTGTCTTCCTGAGCTGTCAACTGTGAGTCAGGCAGAGGTGGCGAGTCCCAGTGCCCACTCAGCCGGGAGACTACCAGACAGAAGGTGACAGAAGGTAGGGGCCAGCGGGCCTCACTGCTGAGCGAGGACGTCAGGTAGGTGACGCTGTTAGGCGCATTCTTATCTACAACATTGTCAACATGCGATGGGTTCACTGGGCCATCACCCAGCAGAAGTCGAGGGCATCTGTTTAGCAAAGGGACTCCGCAGATGTGATTAAGTAGAGGTCTGAGAAGGGCAGACATCTTGGGTGGCCTGGGAGGACCGGGTCAATCCCGAGAGCCCTTACATAAGCGAGGCAGGAAGGCTGGGATGAAGGAGACTGGAAGACCCTGCAGTGCTCATTCAGAGCATGGAGGAGGGGGCCCTGAGCCCAGAAATGCAGGGCTTCTAGAAGATGCAAGGGCACTGGACAAGAGCCTGCCGGGGCCTCTGAAGGGAACTGGATATGGACAAGATCTGCACCCACGGGCTCCAGAAGGAAGCAGCCAGGGCCGCTCCTTGGTTTCTCCCCAGTGAGGCCCATTTTGGCTTCTGACCTCCAGAAGAGAATCCATCTGTGCTGTTTCAAACCCCTAAATTTGCAGTGGTTTGTTCCAGACACCATACAAAGCTAATACAAAGGTCCTCTTTGAGACTGCGGCCTGCAGGACAGAGAATGATGGGCCTGGTGGCACTGGTGACCAAGAAGGGCACTGACACCTCTGGCAGAGAGAAGGACAGGCACCTCCTCCCTGAGGCTGCAGCAGTCCGGGCTTCTCTGTCTGCTCTCCCTACAGGCTGGCAGTTTTCAAGTCCGATGGTGGTTTGTGCTCCGAGATCATCCTGATTCTGGGAGGGTGAAAAGAGCAGTTTACTGGCCAGGGGAGGAATGGGAAGGGGCCGATCTGAGGAATATCCATGGGTTTAAAGAGGTGAAGGACAGCGCAGGATCTCCAGCTCTTCTCTTGGGATTGTTTGCTTACTTTCCCCAGAGGGCATCCTCTGGGTCCTCCTCAAATCGCTCACACAGCTGCTGGAGGAGCAGCTCCTCCCTCCCTAACAGCTCACAGGAGAGAAAGTGTGATTGCTGTCCTTGGGTCAGGTGCTGAATCTGTGTCCAATCAGCTAGGGCCCAGAAAGGTGGGGACACATTCTACCACGTGGATCCCTCATGCACATCAACGGACAGGGCAGGCCATCAAAGGAGCACCTGCTGGAGACACACATTTGAGGCTTCAGCACACCTTGAGTGGTCTCTATAACGTCTTGAGGTTCTGTATCCATACAATGGGAGGGTTGGAATGTAATGATCTCCATGTGCTCAGCCAGCTCCAAGAGTCTGCAGTGTACTCAGGGCTACATGCAGAAAGTCATTGCAGGGAATACCTAGAAATTGAATGCCCTAGAAGAAGAATTATGTGAGAGACGCCTATCAGGAACAAAACACCCAACTGAAGTGCATTAAATAATAAAGAAATTTATTATCTCACATAACAAGAAGCCCAGAAAGAAGGCAGTGAGGTGATTGGTGTGGTTCATAAATGACATCATTAGGAACTCATCTCTTCTCCACCACCCTTTGCATCCAGCCATTCATCCATTCACTCAACTATGAGCACCTCCAAGAGCCACATTATATTACAACCACCCAGGGTAGAGTAATCGACAAAACAGAGAACCCAGTCCCTGCCTTTCTTGGGCTTATATTTTAGCTGAGGGAAGAAGACATGTCAGCTCTCTCCTTCAAGGGTTGTAATCTCATCTTTGTAAAATGACTGCCAAAGCTCTAGGCATCACATCCTTGCACACCATAACAAAGACAGAAAGGAAATGTTCTCAAAGCAAGGTTCTGTTTGTTAGAAAATAAAGTTTCCTAGAATTACCCTCCCTTACCTTATCCTTGGGTCTCAATGCCCAAGCTCTATCTCCAAAAGAAGCTCAAAAATGAGTTTCTGATGCTTCTCTAACAAGAGAACAAGTCATTGTTTTCAACCAAGAAAAGAAGAAGAGAAATAGGCACCATGGCACATACCTGCAGTCCCAGCTACTGAGGTCAAGGAAAGAGGCTCACCTGAGCCCTGGAGTTCAAGACCAGTCTGGGCAACATACTGAGGCCCCTATCTCAAAATAAAGGAAGGAAGCCAGGTGTGGTGGTGCACACCTGTAATCCCAGCACTTGGGAGGCTGAGGCAGAAGGATCCTCATGAGTTTGAGGCCAGGTTAGGCTACATAAGTGAGTTCAAGGCCAGCCTAAACTACATAATAAGACCTGCCTCAAACAGATACACACACACACACACACACACACACACACACACAATCAAAATAAAGGAAGGAAGGGAGGAAGGAAGGAAGGAAGGAAGGAAGGAAGGAAGGAAGGAAGGAGGGAGGGAGAGAGGAGGAGGGAGGAAGTGGTTGTTGAGTAAACGGTCCATGTTTTGAGAGAAAAAACATTAATAGAAACAACCTAACAATAACTGTCATCAATATCGTTCCCCTCGTCCCCAGCCATTTGCAGTCTTGGAGACGGAAGGACAGTGATCTTGCTGGTCACCAACCCAGCGATTACCACCCAGTCTGCTGTGACAGGCAAACTTCGTCCAATGCTGATTGCTGCCTGCAAGCAACAGTAAGGCCGGTGGTACAGTGCAAAAGGGCAAATCGCACTGACTTGACCCTGGGTGACAGTTAAAACAGGAAGAGGGGACGAGGAGGAGGAAGATAAGAGAGCAAGATTTTTGCTAAGGGGCAACTTGGAGCATGTTTCCCAAAATGCTGCACTAGTTAAGCTGCTTTGGGCAACAAGTCAAAGAAGATTCACATTGTCTCCAATAACGTCTTACCTCACGGCCCAAGAAATCCAGGCGAGGGCAGCTTCCTGCACATGGCGATGGGGCTCCTGTCCATTTCTGGCTGCTCCTTTTGGTTCTTCTGTGTGGGGTCAGGAAGGCTTTAGTGGGCCTCTCTCTGAGGAGGAGGACCTATTTCAAGAACCAACCCAGCAGAATTTTCTTCATTCTCATTGGCTAGAATTGGGTCACATGCCCTTAACTAAACCAATCAGAGGCTGAAGGATGAACCGAATGTGGTGGATTCGGACCAATCTGAATCTATCTTCTCAGATTGACAACAGAACCTCCCCTAAAACATAAAAGGCTAATCTGTGAATAAAGTTAGGACTCTCTTACCAAAAAAGGTGAACAAGAGAGATGTCGGGTAAGCCTCAGCTATTTCTGCCACAGATGCCTTTTCAGCAATATTTGCAATTAACTTTTTTATTGAAGGATGCAGAAATAGTGTGCACACAAATGTCATAATCTCTAGTGGATTTTGGCAGAACAAAACACACCCTGGTACCAGTAGCAGGATGGAGCAACAGAACACGACCAGGTCCCTAGGAAACCTAGTGGATTCTGCTGCCAGTCATGACCCTCCCTGGATATATACACTTCTATCATCATAAACTAGTTTTACCCATTTACAAACTATATAAATTGATTTCTGTGGATTTATAGAAATGTAATAAACTCATGTGAGTAAAATCGGGGTGTGTTGTTTTGTGTTTGGCTTCTTTTGCTCAGTATTATATTTGTGTAGCTCTTTGTCTCGGATTGTAAATGTTTTATTCCTGTTGCTGCTGGTTTACTACTGTGTAAGTGCGCTTTACCTCACCAGGACACATTTTTACCTTGGGCAGGCATTTGGCACCTCCTAGGTTTTTTAACAGCTATGAAAGGAAACATTTATCATAAAACTGGGGTGGGAGAGCTCAGGAAAAGTGGTGTTCCTGACTCTGCACCCGCCTGAGATGTAGGTATTGTCCCCAAGCTGCTTCTCGCTGCTGGCAGGGCCTGGATAGGTTCCACCTCAGGGTCAGGCTCCAGGGTAGGTGCAAGACTGGAAGGCAGATTGTGGGGCAAGAGGGAGGGGGGAGTGCTTTGTGAACTTGCTTGACTCTGGGCAAGGCGGGCTGGGTGCAACTGAGATGTGCTTATCACCCTATCCACTGCCAGGCCCAAGCCCAGCTGTTGCTCAGGTGGGTGTGTGACCTGGATCCATCGGGGTGGCCCGCCACCCGGTGTAAGCAAGAGGCTGTAAGCTGAAACCAACTGGCTGTGGTTTCCTGGGAACTGTTTGCTTTGCTGAGAGATGAGAAGTAGCGTTTGGGCCTCCCCCTCTTCTCCTCGAGAAGGTGGGTGCCTAGAGGTTGCCCGGTGAGTGGCCTTGCACTGGGAGGATACAAACCACAGGATTTAGATGAGACTGCAAGAGGACTCAAACACTGGCCACTCTTGATGCTTCCTTTAGTGCTCCAGGCATGCAGCGCCTGCCAACATCCTGGCTTGGATCTAGGAAAATAAACTCTGGAGTGCCCACGCTGCTGAGATTGGCTTTCTGCATGCTGATGCACAGGGCATGGCGTGGGAAAGGAAGTTTCTAGAAACTGAAATCTGAGCTAAGACATTGCACATTTTCCTGGGCAGCCTTGACTTTCTCTTCCTGGATGAGGATGTATCTTTTCCAACCCAGGCGCTGGTTCCAGAACTAGGAGGGAGCAGATAGAGAGGTGTCTCTAAATGGTTCACATTCAGGGTGGAGAGGATCTGTGCATTTCCTGCATGGTGATGTAAGTGGGGAGAAGAATAGGGCTGTGATGGTGCAAGAAATAAGCTTCTTGCCCTACGAGATATTAAGACATCTTGCAAAGCAAAATTAATGTTTAAAGCAAAGGGTGGGATTGGTGCAAGAACAGACAAGTGGGCCACTGAGGCAAAGCATGATCTTAGACACACACTCAACGTAAATGGGTAGAACAGCTGGGGAGTAATTGTCTGATAAGACAGCAATGCAAATGAATGGAGTGATGAAGGGGGCTTCACAAATGGTGTTGGGGAAATTGATCTACTGTGTACACGCGAACAAGTCTGGATTCCCATCTAAACCACACAGAAAAGCGGCTGCCATTGTACCAAAGACCACTGAGAGCAGCATAGACTTAGGGATTGGGAAGAAAAAATTCCAAACACCTTCAGGTCTCTGGGATAGGGATAAATTCTCAAGGCTTCAAAAGCATAAATCATGGGACCAGGGAAATAGCTCAGTGGCACAGCACCTGCCTGGCAAGCTCTAGGTCCTGAGTTTGATTACCAGTACCCACTTCAAAAAGGTATAAATTGTAAGGCAAAACATTGATTAGTTTGACTTATTAAAATTAAGAGTTTTAAAGGAGGGTGAAATGGGCCATTATACACATT
>NW_004955558.1:1527061-1538698 GCF_000276665.1 Chinchilla lanigera
AAGAAGCATAGCATCTGTAAATTAGAAAGAAAAAAGAGGGATACCCTTATGGAAACCTGGACAAAGAAAGAAGGAATGAGGGCAGGCAAGGGGGAGAGAGGGGAGGGGAAGGAAGGGAAGAGAAGGAAAAGAAAAGAAAAGAAAAGAAAAAAAAAAGAAAAGAAGAGAAAAAAAGAGATGATTTGTGACAGCAGACTCCAAAGGCTAACATGCCAGTGGTGAGGCGTTCAGACTCATTATCTGCAAAACATAAATTGAAGCAACAATGAGAGGTCACTTTACACTAATTGGGCTGGGAAAAGGAGAAGGGTGGGTAGTGTCAAGTGTTGTCAAGGACATGGGTCATGAAAGCCTTCAAGTTCTACTGGGGTGAGCAGGTGCCTTCAGTTCTGCAGCCGGATCCCGCACTGTTTCTCAAGCTAAGTAAGCACACGCCCTGTGACTCAGCAGTCTCCCTCCCGGCTGTGCATCCCAAAGTAATTCTTACACACCCACAAGGGGACACGTACATGCTTGATCCTCGCGGTGTTCTTTGTGGTGGCCTGAAGTGAGAAGCCACAGTGTGTCCGTCCACCCTTAGGAATCCCTAGGCAGCTGTGGTGCAGATGTGGTGGGTGTTGCTGGGGAACTCTAGGCAGGTGTAGGAGCACAGAGGGCCTTTGGTGCACAGCACTGGTAGAAAGTCACCTTAGACTTTCTAAGCCACCTTAGATGAGAAGGATATCTGTCAGGCAATGTCAATTACATCAATTAGAACCACACATGTATAGGAACCACAGTGCTCATTCTGTAAGCCCAGAGGAGAATGAGAGACTAGAAAGAGAGAGGGAAGAAAAGAAGAGGGGAAACCTGACCCAAAGGGAAGGAGGGAGGGAAGGAGAGAGAAAGCAAACTTAAAGAGGAATTCTATGTGAACTGGTGATGGCCATGAGCATAACGATGTAGATGGCATTCATTATGATAGATGTATGTGATAACCTCAAACTCTACTCTCTAAAGGGAGTAAAAGGCAAGCTTGTCAAACTGTCAGGCCGAACCTTGTGCAGATGGAGTCCTGGGACAGAGCCCCCCCCTTGGGGCTCAGGACACCGTTTTGTGGTTCTTCTTCCCTGTGGCCAATCTCTGAGGCTACTTTGCATTCTTGCTTTGTTAATTTGGACACTTAACCAAACCCAAAGATGGCTGCTTCTGGGTGGATGGCGTCCTGTCCTCTGAAGCACCAAGCTGGCTCAGGACCTCAGCGAGGCTCCAGCTAAGGACAAAAAGTGTCATCGGGTGTGGCTCAGAAAGCTGGTGCACCCCCACCCCCAGCTGGTGCCCTGGCTCCCTGGCTGGCTGATCCTGGCTGGAAACCGAGGTCAGGGAGTGGCCCCCATTTTATTGGTGGGAGGGTCCTCCTCGTGCATTCCACACACCAGATAAGCATCTAATTGTTGGCTACAGAGAGGCTGGCTGTGGGTTACCTTTTATTAGTAATAATAACAACGATGATGGCAGAGATGACAACAACAACCACTTAGCGAGTGCCAGACACCCGCTGCGCTGATCACCAGCCTGCTCTCCTGTCCTGAGAGCCACCTCAGGGGAGAGAGAGGCCCTGAACCAGGCCAGAAGATTGGGGGACTTTGGCTCCATTTCTGCAGGTAGTTGGCAGAACCACGATTTGAATTTAGGGAGTAGGAGCCCTGAGCCTGTGCTTAAAACCACACCACTCTGCAGCCAACACAAGAAACCTTAGATTGACCGCGGGTCCAGAGCTAGAAGAATGTGTTGCTGGGGCAGGGAAGGAACTCGGACAACTTTGAAGGAAGAGAGATGGGAAGAGAGTTAAGGGCAGGCAAGAATCAGGGAGGTTTAAAGTGAGGCAGAGAAGGACAGAGACAGACTAGGGGTGGGAGAGAACGGGGGGGGGGAGGAGAAAAGACTAGGGCTTTCAGGCACATGGATGGGGAAGGGAAAGAGCTTCAGATTTGAGGAGGGACTAGAAGCGATTTAAAGGCAAACAGTTTTAAAGACAGGAAAGAATCAAGGAAACACAGAAGGAAGGGAGGGAAGGGAGAGGGAGAGAGGAAGGAAGGGATGAAGAAAAGAAGGAAGTTTTATAGACAGCTAAGTTAGGTAAAAACATATTCTAGGCAGTCAGACAGGGATAGGCTCTCACAGGAGTCAGTGCACAGGATGAGAATACATTACAACTGTAGCTGAAGGAGCACACATTAAAGGCCAGGCCTCAAGATAAAGAAAAAGTGACCAGGCCCACATGCCTCCCCAAGGAGTAAGCAATACACTATAATTGTATCACCTTGTCCAATAAAGTCTAGATAGACATCAGTCACCCAGGTGGATGACCAAGACCTCTTAACTCATCTCCAAAGAAGCTCTTTCCTCTTTCCATGTACACTTGATATATGACCTGCTTCCCCATTAGCTCAACATTACCTGAGCAGCTGTACTTGTAATCCTATTGGTTGATCATAGTTTTGTCCCATGTTATACCCACCTTGTGATTGTATACCCAGCTAGTAATTCTGCTCTATTAAAATTTCCTTTAAAAAGTGGGCTCATGAACAACCCACTTTCAGTTTCTCTCCTGTCTCTCAGGAGCTATCTCTCCCAATAAAGTTTTCCTGCTCTTAACCTCTGTCATTCCTCACAATTCATTTTTCACTTTTGGGGAACACAAACTATGCATATCTAACATCTAACAGATTAAGAGTTATAATGTTTCTCCTATATCATTTAGAGGTCCTATATCTAAAGGAAGGAAAGAAGGAAGGAAGGAGGAAGGAAGGAAGGCAGGAAGGAAGGAAGGGAGGAAGGAGGATGGGGAGAGAGGAAAGAAGGGAACTGGTGATAGAGCTTTAAGGGAGATGGGGCATGGTCTGGGTTCTTTTGTGATTCATTGAAGTCTCTCTCTCCTCTTCCCAATGCCCAGTACATGCACTGCCACCCTGCAGCAGGGGCCAGCAGATTCTTACTCTTCTCCTGGCCCTGGGTCTGTGGCCTAACATATTCACTCTTACCCTAGTTTCAACTCCACCCTATGCAGAGGACACTCTGGGGCCAGGAGGGTGAGGCAGAGAGGTGAGCAGGACCTGGGCCTGGACCCCTGCTCTGCTACCCTATATCATTTAGAGGTCCTATATCATTTGGATGTCCCACTGAGATAATTGGAAGGAGATAAGAGTTTGGTTTTGTTTCATAAATTCTGGATTTTGACTTGGTTGGGTAATCAAAAATTGTCATCCTTGCTTGTTGATTGCTTATGCCAAAAATTTTATGCCTTACCTTTTCACACACTGTTATTGTTAAAATGATGATAAATTTAAGTTGAGAACATGAGATGATCATGTTGCTTTGATGGGACATTTTACTTTTGTAGGCAAGGTCCTGTATTCCTGATTTGTATATGCTGCATTTGGACTTACTAGTTGCTGAATTTATTGATGCTCCTTGCTTGACCTGTTTAGCTCGTTAGACAACAGTGCTAGGGAAAAGTAATATTAGAGCATCCCCTGCTGGACTTTGACATGAAATGCCGTAAAATGGGTCTTTTTATAAAATGTACTTTATATTGTGAAAATATACATGCTTATTAATAAATCATAGAACTCTACCTGCCAGAAAAATGCAATAGGCCAGCAGCTGTTCTTCAGACTTGGAGCACAGGTTTCCTTGGAACAGTCTGGCCTGATGTCCCCTTCTATACTCTAGAAGGGAATGTCAAGCCTATTCTGTCTCAGTTTTCTTTCTGGTCTGATCTTCCCTGGTGAGGAAGCCATCTTAACACTTGAGTTTCCCCAATTTTGTCTTTCTATGCTGAGGGTGACAACTCATGAGCAAGTTGTCTCAATAACTGTGAGCATGAGAAAAAAAAGACTTCCTTTTCTAATCTCATTTCTGATCTTTTCCTGTCATTTCATACTTCTGTTTTTTGGAGGCTTGTTTCTGCTAAAGACTAGAAAGGAAGGGGCTGGGGATTTAGCTCAGCAGCACAGCACCTGCCTGGCAAGCACGAGGTCATTAGTTCAATTCCCAGTCCTGGGGAGAAACAAAACAAAACAAAACAAAAACAAAAACAAAGAAAGGAAAGAACCCTGGACTATCTCAACCTTTCCCTCCTTTCCAACAACAAAGAACCTTTAAGTTGAGCCTGTGAAAAAATGAGTGTTTGCTAGCACTGGAGACAGGGAAGTCATTTTAGACAAGGGACACATACCCTGTCTCTGGGTCAGATGAGACATTGGAATTTTGCCTGTTCTGGAGAACACACATAAAAGGGATGTTCCTGCTTAAGTGTTCTGGGTAACAGTCTTCCTTGGGAGACTGAACTTAAAACCCCATGGAAAGAACTGACTTCTGGGTGAGGTCAGAAGGAGCTATTTCCTCAAGCACAATACTGAAGAGACCAAAACACATTTAGTTTAAGGGAGAATCCCAACCTCCTGGCCCTCTTTCTCCTCCTAAGCCTGATTCTCATCATTTATGTGTGTAGGAGAGGAAAGCACTTTCACCAATGTGTGAATTATGGTTGCTGAATAATAGGTACAAGTTTTAACCTATGAGTTTCATGAGTATGTTGCAAATATACAGACATAAAAATTTTGGAGTGGATTTTGAGTAAAACTTAGCCTTGTTTTGCTGTGAGGAAAGATTATCTAGGTGATTAGGAAGATAGCACAAATGTCTTAGGGATTTCTTTGCCCTAGGGACCAGGGCAGGATTTTTCTGAGCCATTACTTGACTCTATCTATCTCTAGAAGTGATCTGCTTTGTAGACTGGGAAGTGCTCCAACCACTTCCAATTTGCCCTTTGACTTTTTTTTCCTCACTTTCTCAAAAAATTGGAAAACAGTGGTTCAGGTCTCTTGATTATTGGTTTAATTTTGCTGGCAATGGTTCCTTCTTTAAACATGACTATTATAGGTGGAATCAATTGTAGTTTGTGCTTTTGGAAACACATGCTGCAGTTAGGAATGAGAGTTTCCAGAGAAGGTAGGGGTATGCGTCAGTTAGGGTTGGTAGTCCAACCTGACCTATCTTCTGGCTGCCTTCCAGATATCAGCCACCTGCTCTGAAGCAAGTCTCCTCAGAGGACACCTTGAGAGAATATAGAAGCAAAGTAGGGATTAAAAGCGGTGCCTACTTTTCCCTCTTGTGTTGCAGATGGAAAACTCAATGTCAAATTCTCTTACTCCTTTGGAATGTATTCTTAAGTACTAAAAATTATTTGACCCTCACATATTGAGAAAGAGCAGTCTAATATTTTTCTCTACCCATGTATGGCTTTCTTACCCCCTAAAGGCAAAAATATTGATTATGATACCATTTCACAACTGGAAATTGTAAGAGAGAGGGAAAATGGTCAGAATTATCTTATATTCACACTTTCTTTACTTTAAGAGATGATCCTTTCTTGTGCTGAAAATATAAGTATAAACCACAAGAAAACCAGACAGCTCTGGCCCTTGAGGCACAACCAGATGCATTGACAATTACTGAATCTGAGGACAAGGTCTCCAAGGCAATCTTAATCAAAGCCTCATCCACTATTACTGAGCCTGAGGTTCCCTCTACTTGTACTTCAGATCCTAAGAATGAGGCTTCTAAACCAGCTGTAACGTAAGCCTCCACTGGGCTCTATCCATCCTTAGCTGATTTTGTTCAAGCTCCTGAAGAATAACACCCCATACAGGAAATAAATGGCAAATATAGCACTACCCATGTCCATGTGTCCTTTTCTCAAACAAGACCTGGAAAAGTTTTCAGACAACCCTGAGAAATACATTGAGATCTTTAGGGAACTTACTAAGACCTATGAACTAGACTAAAAAGATATAACGCTACTTTTAAATCAAATGTGAACTTCTAATGAGAGACAAGCAGCATTACAAGCTGCTCTTACATTTGGAGGTGAATATCACATCGTTAATTTTAGAAGGTCAAAGACAGACAGACAGGGAAACAGCTGGCTCCAACTGGAGCTCAAGCAGTCCCTACACAAGACCCTTACTGGCCTGATTTGATAGATGGACAGATTATTCTTAAAGATAAGTTTATTTCCCAGTCAGCCTCAGATATTAAGAAAAAGCTACTAAAGATGACTTTTGCTCCAGATAGCTCACTTTATACTTTAGTGAAAATTGCTCTCTCAATATTTTATAATTGAGACCAAGAAAAAGTCAAGGAGAAAAAACAAAGAGACTAAGAGAAAGTGGCTGCCTTGGTTGCAGCCTTAAAAGAAATAGACCCTTAGTCTGAGAAGAGCTCAATTACTGAACTTCACCTGCTGCTGCCGCAGAAATTCAGGCCACCTTAAGAGAGGTGAAACGTAAGTTTCATTTTTCACCAAAATGAAAAAAAAAAAAACCTCACAACAAGAGACCCCCCAAGTCATGCCCTGATTGCAAATGTGACCACCCTGGAAATCAGACTGCCCCCTGAGGCACACAGCCCAGGGATCAGGCCCATTTTACCAGCTGGTCCAGCAAGACTGAAGGGTCCTGGGATACTCTGCCTCTTTCCGCTGGCCAGACTGTCATCTGCACAGAGGAGCCCCAGGTAATTATGACTATGGAGGAAAAAGAGGCCAGTGTATTGATGGACACTGGTGCATGTTTCTCAGTCCTTTTCAGCCCTGGCTTTCCTTCCAGCTTTCATATCTCAGTAAAGGGAGTCACTGGAGAGGTGGTAACTTGCTGTTTCTTACAGCCCTTAGGCTATAACTAGGAAGGCTTTCTCTTCACTCATTCCTTTTTTTTTTTATTTTAAAGATAAAAGGAGGGAAACATTAACAGACATACAACATTTTACAACATATCACAAGCACAATACAGACAACACAGAGTTACAAACAAAGTGGTAGGGAATTAACAATGGTGGTTGTATTACATATTGATATCTTCAAAGTGGCTTCTCGTGAAAACAGATATAAACATGCAATACTGGTCAACCAAAGACTCATTGACAGTTTCTTTCAGCATAGAAATAGAAGACAGAAGAACAACCATGTTAACTATCCTGTATATACATACACACAAAATTTCTCCTTCTTTCCCTTCTCTTTTCCCACATCCCAGAAGCCCTTTACTCTTCATTGGTTTCCTATCATTTCACAGTGTCTATCATACCTCCGAGTTTAAATTAACTCTTTCAAGTTTTACACTAGTGAAACAATGCGGTGCTTGCACATGTATGTTTGATTTATTTCACTTATGAGTATGGTCTCTAGTTGTGACCATTTAAATATAAAGGCCTCGAGTTTATCTTTCTTTATAGCTGAGTAAATATTCCATTATATAAAAGTACCACAGTTTTCTTATCCAATTCTCAGTGGATGGACATTTGGGTTGCTTCCACATTTTAGCAATTACAAATTGTGCTGCTATGAACATAGGTGCACATATATCACTGTGATATGATGTTTTTAGATCTTCTGGGAAAATACCCAGCAGGGGGATAGCTGGGTTGAATGGGACCTCTAAACCTAGTTTTCGGAGGAATCTCCAAACCGATTTCCACAGTGGTTTCACCAGTCTGCATCACTCATTCCTTTTTAATTATGCCTAAAAGTCCAATTCCCCTCCTGGGGAGAGATAGCTTATCTTGTTTAAATGCTGTAATATATATACACCCAAGTCAGATATGCTGCCTCCACCTCATGGAGACAAAAATAAACCCTAAAATATGGACAACTAAAGGTAAAATAGGTAGAGCAGTAACAGCTGCCCTGGTGCAAATACATCTCAAAGATCCTACTAGTTTTCATCACCAGAGACAAGACCCTATATAGCCTAAAGTTAGAAGAGAACCATTGCTTATGATCAACAATTTAAGGGTGCAAGTTCTGCTTACACATTATAACAGCCCTTGCAGCATTCTAATCCTGAGAGTTCAAAAACCCAATGAGGAGTAGAGGTACAAGACCTTAAATTGATAAACGAGGCAGTAGTGTCCATCCACCTGGTGGCACCTAACCTGTACACTCCTCTTTCTCAGATCCCAGAAGATACCAGTTGGCTTTCAGTGTTCACTTTAAAAGATGTCTTCTCTTGTGTTCCTTCTAGAAGGACCAGCCATTCAAATAAAGGTGTGTTCCTTCCTAAACCCTTCCACCTTTCTACAAGAAAAAAAAAAAGAAATTGAGGCTAAAAGACATGACTGCAAATAGGTAATTCTCCATACATACACAATCAAAAAAAGACTTGTTAGACACACCCCTTCCTAACCTTGATTTGATCCTCTTCTGTGATGACAGTTCCTTCATAAAAAATGAGACAAAAAAGACAGGACATATTGTAGTGACCCTATATCCGACACTTAAAAGTTCCTTATGTGTCCGTGGGACAAATACCCAGCTAACAGAACCCAGCTAACAGCTCTGTCCAGGGCTCTACAACTCAATGAAAGACAAAAAGTCAGTATTTATACTGATTCCAAATAGGCTTTCCTAATATTACATGTCCACACAGCCATATAAAAATTATCTGATAGCCAATAGATTGCCCATAATACGTCATAAAGAGATAGATAAACATTTATCACCTGCCTATATGCCCTCTAAAGTAGTGGTTATGCATTATAAAAGACACCAGAAAAAAATTGACAAAATGTCTTAAGATATTCAAATGACTGATGTAGCTACAAAACAGCTGCTCAAGGATGCAAGGCCCTCCCAAAAGAATCATCCTCAGAGTTAGACTTCCTAACAGCTTACAGAGTGATAATGGGCCTTCTTTTAAAGTAACAGTCACACAGAGTGTCTCTCTGGCACGGAACATTCTCTATCCCCTTCGCTATACATAGAGGCCACAATCACCAAAAAAGATTAAAAAAAAAAAACCTAAAAAGACATCTTCACAAAATGGCTCAAAAAAAGAAACCTACCTACAGTGGCCTCACTTAGTACCTTTACCTCTTATCAAAATAAAAAATTACATCTCTAACCCTAGGCCTCAGTCCTTTTAAAATGTTTTATAAATGGCCTTTTCTCACTAATGATTTTCTCCTCAGTAAAGATAAAGATACCTTGCTAAGAGATGTCACCTCACTGGCTAAGTTCCAACAGACTCTTCAACCTGCTAGCAAAACCTCAGCCTAAAGAAAAAAATCCCATGTTCCACCCCAGACATGTAATAGTGGTAAAGTCTCTTCCCTTATCCTCTCCTTCTTAGAGGAACACCAACTTTAAAAAGACCACACACCGTGATCCTGTCAGCTCCATCTGCTGTCAAGATAACAGGCCTGGACTACTAGACACACCACACCCGGCTCAAGCCTAAAACCGAAGCCTGTCGCTAAGTGTGAGCCACTACCCAAATACTCCTATAAACCCATAAAAGACTTAAAATTCTTATTCAGAAAAACACAGCCTTCAGATAAATAATAAAACGTTACTCTTAGCCCTCCTACTAATTACTGCTTAAAGAAGAATACAATTCATTTCTAGTATAGACTAAAAAATATACAGAGTGATTACAGCAAACATCTCACTAAATATGTGTCCTACTCCCCTTATCAAGTACATCAAGACCTCCATGGCTGAGCCAGGGATAAGCTCAGTGGCACAGTGCCTGCCTGGCAAGAGCAAGGTCATGAGTTCAATTCCCCGTACCCCGCCCCCCCCAAAAAACAACCAGAAAACAAGACCTCCCTGGTGTGTGTCCCCACTTCAAGGAGAGGATTAAAATAAGCAACGAGACATAACAAAGTTCAGTGGTTCACAGTTTAGCCCACCATTGTAAAGTAACTGAGTGATCTATAAACTATACCCTTAATGATTCTAGACATAACCAGATTTTTTTCTAAAAATTCCACAAGCCTCCTACAAATGCTAATAAACCCCTATTAAATAAAAATAAGACTCCTATCACAATAGCCAACAATCATAGATGTAAGAATAGATACTTCCAGATATGAGATGATTGTATGTACTTAACTCCAAGACAACTTAATTAAAAGACCCCTTTATGTTAAAACAAAAAAAATCACTCCTATTTCTCATTGGCCTAACTCTACTAAATACTTAAGATAAATACACCCTCAACAGCATATACACACTATAACTTTACAAATCAAAAACTATTTTATAACAAACTAGTTTAATTGACCTAAAATTAGATTAAAAAGCCCCCAATAGCACTGGTTAGTCCTGTGAAACCAATTTGTGGCCCTGGTTTTCCCCTAAATAAATAGAGGGATACACACCAACACCTACATGGTTACAAGACAAAAGTGTCAAAAATATTAACCAGCCTACAAACTACTCCATCACTGATAGTCTGAAAGTGTGTTCCATTAATATGATCATTTGGCTTCTTCTACCTTTACCCCTTCCCTAAGATTGGAGGATGTCATGCAACACATCAAGGCCCTGGTTAACTATACTCAATGGACCTTAAACAACATCTCAGCTGGCCTCTCTCTCCTAAATAGAAAATAAAATTAATAAGATAAACTGTCCTCCAAAATCAGATGACATTAAACATTCCAACAACAACACAAGGAGATACTTGTGCAATTATAAAAGCTAACTGTTGTGTGTACATTCCTGATCCTTCTGCTAATTCTTTATGGCTGTTCAAGATATTAAATGACAGGTTCATATCATGTCAGATTCTAAAATTCCCTAGACCATCTTCTTAACCTCTCTGTGAAAGGCTATTACTGGCTCTGCCTAGTGGAAACATTTGTTGGTTGTATCCATAATAGTCTTGTTGATCTTATTAACTGGCCCATACATATGTAACTATTTCTTTAGTCTTGTCTCCTCCAGACTTACCGCTATGCGCCTCCCCAAGACAAGAGCAGCTGGAGTCAGTCTATTGAGGGCCTTTAGATAGACCCTCTGTAGAGTATACCTAACTGCCGAACAAATGC
The DNA here is from genome assembly GCF_000276665.1 of Chinchilla lanigera. Lineage (NCBI taxonomy): Eukaryota > Metazoa > Chordata > Mammalia > Rodentia > Chinchillidae > Chinchilla > Chinchilla lanigera. The sequence goes on from NW_004955558.1 coordinate 1,537,940, forward strand.
AGCCCCTTTCAGCCAAAAGTTGCCAGAATGGTCATTGCCCTTTGCCCACTCATGGCACTTAGGGTACTTCTTCAGAGGAGGCAATTTTATAGACAGCTGAGTTAGGTAAAAATATTATAGGACAAGGTCCTTGAGGGAGTCAGTGCAGAGGATGAGAATATATTACAACTGTGGCTGTAGGTGCATCCATTAAAGGTCAGGCCTCAAGATACAGAAAAAATTACCAGGTCCATATGCCTCCCCAATGGATAAGCAATATACTATATCACCTGGTATCACCTGGTCCACTAAAGACTAGACAGACACCAGTCACCCGAGTGGGTGACCAAGACCTCACAATTCATCTCTTCCTAAAAAGGTCCTTATTCCATGTACACTTGCTGCATGGCCTGCTGCTCCTTTAGATCAACATTACCTAAGAGGCCATACTTGTAAGCCTTATCATAGTGTTGTCCCACATTATACCTACTTCATGATTTTGTACCCAGCTCATACTTTTGTTTTCTAAAACTTCCTTTGCAACATGGGCTCACTGGCGACCCACTTTCCAGTCCCCTCCTGTCTCTCAGGAGCTCTCTCTCCCAATAAAGTTTTCCTGCTGTTAACCTCCATTGTTCCTCAGAATTCATTCTTCAAGTTGGGGGAAGAAAAATTTGCTACATCTAACATCTAACAGGTTAAGAGTTATAGTATTTTCCCTGTATCATTTAGAGGTCCTTTTATAGGAAGGAGGGAAGGAAGGAAGGAAGGAAGGAAGGA